>NC_142947.1:34698985-34898985 GCF_046866305.1 Octopus bimaculoides | reverse complement strand
AGAAGAAGCTATTGTCATTACTATTGCTACTGTTTTAAAATTTCCTATTACAAAAGAAGATATTCACTGCTGTTGGTGTTAATAACGTGTTGTGTTAATTTTCTGTGCGTTTATGACTTGAATGTCTTTTTTAGTTGCTTTCTTCCCGCTATTTCTTGTTACTAACAACACCTCCACGTTTTCTTATGTTTTTCTTTTTTCTTTCTCTTTTTCTTTTTCTTCTTCGTTATCATTTGTTAACAAGGTACTTTTTCCTGTTTCCATATTTTTGTTTTTGCCATTCCACAACAAAACATGAAGAGAAGAGCAAGTAAGAAGACAAGTGATGAAGGCGATCGGCAGAATTGTGTTCCTACGTTGTACTTACTTTTAAAAACTGACGCAAATGTCAGAACGAGACGTTTTCCTATTGAGAATGGATGTGCTACATAAAACCATGTTGTTTGTTGGTAGGAAACATTCTTTTCGTTGAGTTCTTCTCACCTTCTTTGGCTGTCTACATGTGTCAGTGTTGTCGTGTGCGTGTACGGATGATTGTATCTAAGAATATACGTATACAAGAAAGTGAGTGGGTGAGGCGGAGAGAGAGAGAGAAGGAGGAAGAATTTGCAATTGTGTGCGTACGTTTACGTTCATATATGTGTGAGTACGCGCGTGTGTGTGTGTGTGAATTGGAGTGAATGAGTAGATGAGAGAGATATACGGAGAAAGAGAGAGAGGGGTAAACGATGCTTTTTAATTGTGTATGAGTGTACGGAGATGTGTGTGTGTGTGTGTATACAGAGAGAGAAAGGGTAATTGAGAGAGTGCAGGTGTGTATGCGTGCGTGCACAAGTAGAATGGGTAATATAGAGGGGGGGGGGGATGTAGGGAAGAGATTTTTGTAAGAGAGAAAGAGAGAGGGGGTGCAGGAAATGGGAGATAAAAGATTTTGTAGTAAGAGTATGCGTTAGATATTGTGACTGCATGTGCATGTATGTGCACATGTACATACTGGAGGTAAATGCATGTGAGATCTATAACGTGTGATTTTTAGTTTGCAGTGCAGGTGTTGGTATGCAGCGTGCTAGTTATGCGTGCATATATTGTTGCGTGAGTGTGTGTACTTGCGGGGAGTTGAACGTGTAGACTAGTCTAGGCACAAGTTTAGGATCAGTGCGCGCACATACACACTGACACACACGCACAGAGGCTTACGTGTGTGTGTGTGTGTGTGTTTAGGTTGATCTAACTTGTTATTCTCAGGTGTGACTCAGACGTCACATCCTGACCAGCGGCTTTGACAAGAGGACTAAACCAAATGAGAAGAGCTGCCAAATCTCAAACTCTTGGTAAGTCAGGACGTATCTATTCTACCTTATGAATACTGACTTCGGCGGAAAGTGTAAACGAGATCAATAGTACATTTAAAACAGCTGCCTCAGCAAGCATTGCGGAATGTTAAGAGTACGACGACACACAATACAAGTTAAGGTCATCCACTGCATGCAGACATACCCCCAGCCGTCTTACCTCTGGATCAAGGTAGGCTTGAAGATGAGCTTAAAAGGTTAAACTGCTCCTCGACATTGTCCGGTGTGAAATAACAGGCGGCAGCACTAAAAAAACTCTCACTACTCGATGTCACTCAAACACCTTTGTCCTAGGTTCACAAGCATCAGGATTGGTTCGATGTGAGTAATACCTAATTATAGGTCCTACTAGACATTAAGAGCCATGTTATCTGAACTCCACATGATGAAATATCGTCCCAAGCCAAAAATGATGCTTTCGTTACGGTTCAGATGAGGCTTTGGCAGTTGCAGGAGTTTCTTGTTCAGCAATAAGTAAAAGAAGTTCAGTTCTGTGCAGAAAGTAACAATTCAAAATGCTTCTGTAACACTTTGAGAGCTGTTTACGAGTCACAGAATCTGGTTCACTTCTACTACCGAGCGCTGAATGATCAGCACTGTGACAGATACGGAGATAGTCTTTGAAATATGGGTGGAGCATTGCTACTGTGTACTAAAGCATCCCTTCGCTGTCCATGAGGCAGGTATAGCAGCTTACTATAAGCAGTGACCCTACTAAAAGGGCAGTTAAAAGTTATAGATATTATAACTAGTTCTAAGGGCTGTTGGTTCTGATACCATTCCAGTCAAGACTTACAAGATTGGAGATACGACATGCCTCAAGGCCCTCTGAGTCCTTCTAAATGGAACGTCAAGGAAATGCATTACCCCGGAATTTGTAGAACCTCTACAATTGTCGATGCTATGACATCTGCCATGACGTATCTCTGCTGTTAAGCGATAGGAAGATTCTCGCATAAGTAGTGTCGAATCAGTGAAGACGCATTGCTTAGTGGTTACGCTATTCGGCTCACACGGAGACGCAATGGCCCAGTGGTTAGGGCAGCGGACTCGCGGTTTCGATTCCCAGACCGGGCGTTGTGAGTGTTTATTGAGCGAAAACACCTAAAGCTCCACAAGGCTTCGGCAGGGGATGGTGGCGAACCCTGCTGTACTCTTTCACCACAACTTTCTCTTGCTTCCTGTTTCTGTTGTGCCTGTATTTCGAAGGGGCCAGCCTTGTCACACTGTGTCACGCTGAATATCCCCGAGAACTATGTTAAGGGTACGTGTGTCTGTGGATTGCTCAGCCACTTGCACGTTAATTTCACGAGCAGGCTGTTCCGTTGATCGGATCAACTGGAACCCTCGACGTCGTAAGCGACGGAGTGCCAACAACAATTCGGCTCACAACCGTAAGGTCGTGAGTTCTATTCCCAGCGGCGCGTTGCTCCAGTCCACTGAGTTGTCCCTGTAATTCAAAGGGCCAGCTTTGTCACATTCTGTGTATCACGCTGAATCTCCTTGAGAATTACGTTAAGGATACACTTGTGTGTGGAGTGCTCAGCACATTAATTTCATGAGCAGGCAGTTCCGATGATCAAATCAACTGGACCACTCATCGTCGAAATTGACAGCCTATGTTGAACCAGTTATTTGTCCACTTTGAACAGGATTTTCTTTTTGAGAGTCAGTGTGACATTAAAGAAAGGCACGATGTAGTTAGCATGCTGCTTGCAGCAAACTAACTTCAGGAAATTTATCACAAGCAACATCTTTTATCGACCTTATGAAGGCATTTAACATTGTCAGTTGTAAAAGACTCTAGATAATCATGACCAAGCGCGGACGTCCTCACAAATATTACCTTGGTCCAGTTCCATGAGAGAATGTTCACCAGCGTAACTGGTGCTGAGGAATCAGTGGCGGCATTCCAAATTAAAAACAGCATCGAAAATGGTTATATACTTGCACCCGTTCTTTTCAACGTGATGTTTCGTCCATACTGACTCATGTCTTTCATGACAGTGAGGATGAACTCGCCAAATACTAATGTAGTAGCGGCAAGCTCTTCAACCTGAAGTGATTTCGGGCAGAAATAAAGGTGAAAGAGGACACTTTGCGAGTTCTTGTTTGCGAATGGATGAGCTCTCATTGCATAATCAATATCTGAGATGTAGCAACACATGGACAGGTCATCTTCTGCCCGCTGTGATTTCAGCCTTATCATCAGCACCAAGAAATCTGAAGTCGAATACAAATTAATCCTTCACAATAGGTTCGTAGCACCTGCAATCACTTTGGAGGTTTAGATTCTACAGACTGTTAACATACCTACAAATATTAGCAGTAGACTCGACAAATTAACAGCAGAAACTGGTTCAATCTTTGATAGATTTTGAAAGAAAATTTGAAAGACGAAACGTCTCTTCTTTCAAATCCAAGTTGATATTCTGCAGAACAGTTCTGCCAACTTTGCTTGCTGCCAGTGAGGCGTAGACTATTTACAATAGACACACCAAAAAGCTTAATAGAACTGGGTTTTCCTACACAAAATACAACACATTTGTTGGCAGAACTGGATCCAAGAAAATGAGATCTTTAATCGCACGATGTTGTATAGCGTCTACACTTTCCTATACAGACCGCAGCTACTTTGATCAATTCACAACGCCAGAACAGATTACGAACGTCTGCCGAAACGTCTTTTCTGCAACAGTTGGTGTAGGGGAAAACGGTTGACAGCCAAACGCGACAAAGATTTTGAAAGGCCTCCATAAAATCCAGGGCTATATTAATAAGATTTACTGCTGTACTTTTATCAGTAAAGCTATCGTAGAAGCCTGACAAACGAAGATAAGAAAAGCCGAGCTGAAGAGGGAGCTACAAAAATATATAACTGCCGGTACATCAGCATGGAATTCCGATTACTTGTGTGCCCAACGTGCAACAGAACATTGAACTTGTCAGCCACTCTTGAACCCTGCGATCTGAGTCCTTCTAACCCTTGACTGATGTCATAATCACCATCCACATGGATGAACCGATGGATGGACAGACGGCTGGCTAGATGGATGGATGGATGAAACTAATGATGACGATGGTTGTTCACTGATGTTCGAAAAAGACCATGACTAACAATAGGATAGTCAGCAATGCCCATGCAAAATCCCAGGTCTAATAAGACTTGCACAACATCTCGTAGACCCTCCTCCTTATATCAGCATGATACATCATCATTTCCTGCTATTTCCGCCAGCGGCAGAATGCGCATCAACATGAGTTAGTTGCCTCCATAGTATTCAAGTCCATGCAGTGCTGTTTTTTCTCCATCTCTTAAGTTGCGGACCTCTGTTTCTCTTTCCCTTAATCATGCCTTCCAAACAGATCTTGCTGAAGTCATAAACCATTCGCATAGTGTGGCCAAGCAACTCAAGTACTTTGTTTTTCATGACAGCAGTGACTGCATCATACGAAGACAAGCCGATGCAAGATGTCTGGTATCCAATAGAAGTTGCAGGCTCGGACGTGTACCGTAAATAACCAAAATTATCAAAACCATTACCTCCACAACGGGTTTTATATCAAAGTAACGTAATAGAGACATATTTTAAAGAAAGCTAAGGAATGCCTCACTCTAAGTGGTCTTAGAGTGCATGGACACTATCGCAGAATTTCTAAGTCCATGCATATGAATGAATACATAAATAGATACGTGCAAACATACATAAATACATACAAATAAACGTAAATATATACAAATGTGTGTGTGTGCGTGCGCATTGATAAATTCTTTTCAATCTATGTGGTTGCCGATGGTTTCATATTGTCTACTTTTAAACCGAACATCAATCATCAGACTTCTGGACATCAACTAAGTAATAAATCGTTGAACATAGAGAAGTTATATTCACTTCTCCGTTTAAATGATCCGTTTGGAGCATTTAAAGCATCCAGGTAAAAACTCAGTTTGTTAAGTTAAAAAATTATGTTCAGAAGGAGATAAATGAAAAATTAATTAAAGGAGTTACATCACTTACAATGAATTTTTTAAAATTTTACAACTCGATAAAAAAAACTGGAAAAGTATGGAGCTACTGTTTGATAATAAGATGAAAAACATTAAGGGCTTGGTAGTTTTGGAAATATGTAGCACAATTAGACATATACATACCCCTAAAGTTCTGCATATATGCGCTCACCTCTCCACTAATGTAAAAGCGCAATTTTTAATTCTTAATGGTTGCGGTCGTTACGTGAGATGAATTTATCTACATTTCCTGGACTCAGAGTCAAATATAATCCTTGTCACAGTGACTTTTTCAGAAAAGAGTCTTTTCAGTTCAGTTCGTAGAGCTGACGTTTTTATAAAGCGTTGATATCGTAGTTCAAAACTTATTTCATTAATGAATAGACATAACTTGAGTGTCTTGGTGCTTGATGCTTTTTTCATTTGTCAACGTTTGAGAATAAAGAAGTATAATAAAATCTCTTCTTGAATTTCCCATCTGTCATATCTTATAGGGTGTTTAGTCCTATCAAGATTCAGAATGTTTGAGTTAACTTTGGTTTCGTATATAATAGTCTCTGGATTACAGATCCATTCAGTTGGCATATATGTATTTCTATATGAGCAATCGACCTCAAAAGATGCGGTAGGTTTATGAGATATAATATTCTCCATATTAACTGGATAGCTAAAACTTACGTTATTAGTTGTCTGTTGGATAGTTTCGTATATCAATAGCCAATGGGGAAGTGCTTATCGATTAAATTTAGAAAGGTTCCTGCTATATTGAACTGAACGTTTAGCGAGTTGGCGTGTAAACTAAATCATATTACAATACCTTTTCTATTCGGAGGGATCCTGGATTAGAGATACACATGATCTTATCTTTGAATCTATTCGTTTCTAAGGTGTCATTGTAGTAAGGGGCTTCCTTGACAAAGATCTCAATGCTAAAGTGTAGATTTTAAATCCTTCTATTTTCATAGGTTGGTAGAATAAAACCTTAACCTGTCTTTATATGAAATTTCCGTTTGGTTTCTAAACGGTTTGTATGAAATAGTATTTACACCTTCAATAACATCCAGGAAATCAATTATGGTTAACTTTGTTGCTAAGGTGATTTTAAGGCCAGAAGTACTAAATGCTTAGAGGATATCCATTTTTAGTGTATTTGGCATATGCCCTCTAGCTGTCTTTTCATCTTTGTAAAAACCAAAGTTCATAGAAGTAAACTTTCTGTTTAATGTACCCAAGATATATTACCCTTGTAAGAGTGTATCAGAAACGTATATTCATAAATGCTGACAGGGAAGCATGTGAATATTCAATGTTTGCTTGGGAAATATGTATATATATATAGATACTTGTGTATATAAAAGCGACCAGTAAGTGGTCTGTTAATATGCTAGAAAAAGGTCACTTAAAAAATTCTCCACTGAATCTTTCTTTGAGAATTTTTTAAGTGACCTTTTTCTAGCACATTAACAGACCACTTAGTGGTCTCTTTTATATACACAAGTACTATAATCCTTTTAGGATCTCCGAAAAATTTTTTTTGAACCTTCTGATTCTTTTAATGTGCTGGTTTCCTGGTATTAAATTGATATTAATTAATATTGAATTTTTACCCTATTATGTTATATATATATATATATATATATATATATATATATATATATATATGCAAGCAAGTGCGTATACACACATGCGTAGATGCATGTATATACTTACATACATGCACTTATGCATGCAATTCTTCCTCTTTCAAATGTTGTAAACAACCCAGTCACTACAAGAAACTTTTTCTTAGCTTGTGAGATGCTTAAATTCAGGATAGTGACTATCAGCAGGATGAAAAGTAGGTTTGGAAATATTGTAAAGGTGTTATCCTGGAGATGATTGAATATGTACTGTGTACCAGAACCAGGATGGAGGTGAACCATTACCAGATTCTTTGCCATGATCAAAAAACACATGTACAAATTCTATTGAGTGGAAAACATTTGCTGGACTGAATAGTTAAGGCATTTTGTTGGTAGAGAAATGAAGTAAATGCGGTCGTCAGGGTATGTGACAGAGTAATTAAGCTTAGACTAGTCATAGGCAATACAACAGAAATAGGGATCTCCGTCTATGCACCTTAACTGGAACAAACAGATGAGCAAAAGGACCATGTCTATGAGGCCATTTTATGCAATTCCTTAATCATTTGGAACACTGACTTCATGAAAACTCCATTTACTTGATCCCCTACCATTCAGGTGAGCATGCAAGCCAGGTAGACTTCATGCTCTTTATGAAGTGAAATAGATAGCTGCTCGTTAACGCTAAGTCTTTCCCCTGCGAAGGATGAGCCATTCAACATAGACTAGGGATTAGTGACATCAGTGTAAGAACTAGACAGATCCAGAGACACCAAGTAATCTGCATTTAAACTAATCCTTTCTCCTTCAACTCCAGTTGATATGTATGTTTGTGTACACCTTATGCATGCGTATATCTTTACGTGTAAACATCTGGAATGGATGTAAACATTTATGAGAAAAGCAAAATCAAATGAAATCCTGTGCACACGCGCGCGCGCGTGCACAGGCACGTGCACGCTGTCGGTTATGAGGACAAGGGTTCCAGTTGATTCAATCAACGGAACAGTCTGCTTGTGAAAGTAATGTGCAGGTGGCTGAGTGCTCCACAGACACATAGTTCTCAAGGAGATTCAGCATGACACTGAGTGTGACGAGGCTGTCTCTTTAAAATACAGGTACTACTCATTTTTGGCAGCTAATGAACTTGAAACAATGTGAAATAAAGCGTCTTGCTCAAGGACACAACACACCATCTGGAACCGATACCACAACCTTACAGTCGTGAACCCTAACCCTAACCCCTAAGCCATGCACCTTCACTCCACACACATACACTCTCACACATAAATTCCATTGCACACATCTCTCCATACCATGCATCTATTTAGAGACACTCTCAACTCCCAAGCACACTCAAGCATAATTTTCTGTACAGCTCATACTCACACTTACACTCAACATCCAATCAGGTTCTCACTCAAGTTTTCAACCAACTCAACAATTGCTTTCTCCACTCATTAATTACTATACTGTACAATCTCTCCCTCTCCCATTTCCCCCTCTCTTCTTTCTATCCTTACTGTTTTACTCTTTCTTATACATACACACACACACACACACATCCTGCTCCCCACCCTCACTCTCTTCTCAATCTAGTTGTGTGTTCTTGCTCTCCTAACTCACTCTTACTCTTTTCCTCTCCAGTTTCTGACTCATATCACCTCTCTCTCTTTCTCTCTCTCTCCTCTCTCCCCTTTCTCTCTCTGTCTCTCCCTTCTCTCTCTCCCCTTTCTCTCTCCCTCTTTCTCTCCTTCTTTTTCATCCTCTCCCTCTCCGTCTGTCTCTTTCTTTCACAGTATAATTACTCTCTGCTCTTACTCCTCCTCTTCCACTGCCTTCTGTTCAAACACAAACTCCAACACACACACACACACACACACACACACACACACACACACACACACACACACACACACACACACACACACACACACGTGCATACTCAAACATAACATTCCATATAGCCTATCAGTCTATGAATGGATTTCAAGACCATTCAGATCATTGTGCAGCTCCACACCACCACCACCACCACCACCACCACCACCACAGTTCTCACTACTGCAACCTCCTGTGATGTCACATGGTCTACTGTGATATCATAACATCACTGATGTCTACTCAACCATGTCTCTGTCCCTGTCTACTTATGCCTTGATGTCTGTCTGTTTGTCTTATTTATTCATGTCAAAGCAGTCTCTCTCTTTCACGTCCCTCCCTCTCTCTCTCTCTTTCTATGTAATCAGACTTTCCCTATCTGCTTTATTCTGTGATGGTATTAGATGTGTGTGTGTGTGTATGATTGTTTATGTGTATATGTATACACATAGACACAAGTGTGGTTGTGCAATTCAGAAGTTTGCTTCCCAACCGCATGGTTTCAGGTTCGGTCCCACTATGTGGCACCTTGAGTAAATGTCTTCTACTATGTCCTTGGGCTAACCAAAGCCTTGTGAGGGAATTTGACGTGTGGAAACTGAAAGAAACCCATCATGCACATATACATCCATATACATATACATACGCACAAACAAGCACAAAAAATGCAAAACAAGGTGGAAAGCAAATAGTACTCGAATACCAAAGGTAGAGTAATATGCCTTTATTAAAGCTGCAAATTTTTCATGAAATTGTTACTCAGACTCTCGCATTCCTGTTCATTGGACAGTTGTGATGAATTCACAATATTCATCAGAACTGTCCAACGAATGGAAATGTGAAACTCTGACTAAGTCTTGTGAAAATTTTGCAACTTTAATAAAAGCATACACACACATATATATATACAGGAGTGGCTGTGTGGTAAGTAGCTTGCTTACCAACCACATGGTTCCAGGTTCAGTCCCACTGCGTGGCACCTTGGGCAAGTGTCTTCTACTATAGCCTCAGGCCAACCAAAGCTTTGTGAGTGGATTTGGTAGACAGAAACTGAAAGAAGACCGTCGTATATATGTATATGTATATATATATATATGTGTGTGTGTCTGTGTTTGTCCCCCCAACATCGCTTGACAACCGATGCTGGTGTGTTTACGTCCCCGTAACTTAGCGGTTCAGCAAAAAAGACTGATAGAATAAGTACTAGGCTTACAAGGTAAGGTTGACCTCAGCAGAATTTGAGCTCAGGATGTAAAGATGGGCTAAATGCCACAGATGATAATAATAATGAGGTGCATTGCTGTACTCTAGAAGACCTTCCCAGCTCAATTGAGATCCTAAAACCAGAGTGCCCCATAAAAAGCATTGGTGTGGGTGCTGGCGCCTCATAAAAAGCACTGGTGCCAGTGCCACATAAAAAGCACTGGTCATGGAGCCACATTAAAAGCACCTAGTACACTCTGTAGAGTGGTTGGCATTAGGAAGAGCATCCAGCTGTAGAAACCAAGCCAAAACAAACTAAGGAACCTGGTGTGGCCCCCTGGCCTTGCCATTTCCAGTCAAGCCATCCAACCCATGCTAGACTGAAAAATAGATGTTGGATGATGATGATGATGAGGATGATTTAATTCCCTATGGTTTGAGTTCATATCTTGAATCCAGAACCCATATCCTTATCTTAAGTTTGCGAACAGAACGCTAGCTTACACAGGCACAGCATTAAGTTTAGTTATCTTTCTATTTCATGGTTGTTTATCTTGTCCATAATATCAATGTTTATTTATTCCGTAATGTCAATGTTTATATATTCCATAATGTTAATCTAATTTAACAATCATTTCTATCTGACACTGACTATCCAGCCAGCCAGCCAGCCAGCTAGCCAGCTAGTCATTTACTTAATCATTTATCTATCTATCACTCATTATACATCACAGCATTATTGTTTTATATCTGACCTTATTTACACATCTCTCTCTCTCTCTCTCCATCAATTTATTACTCTATATCTGCTTGCCTTCCTCTCTGCCTGTCTGACTATCTATCTTTCTATCTATCTATCTATCTATCTATCTATCTATCTATCTATCTATCTATTTCTTTATTTATCTACCAATCTATCTGTCTCTATCTTTTCTAACTACCTAACAATATCTATCTATCTATCTGTCGGTCTATTTATATCTATATCTATCCATCTCTCTCTCTCTCTCTCTCTCTCTCTCTATCTATCTATCTATCTATCTATCTATTTCTTTATTTATCTACCAATCTATCTGTCTCTGTTTTTTCTATCTATCTAGCTAACTATATCTATCTATCTACCTATCTATCTATTTATCTATCTATCTATCTATCTATCTATATATATATATATCTATCTATCTATCTATCTATCTATCTATATATCTATCTGTCTATCTGTCTATCTATCTATCTATCTATCTATCTATCTATCTATCTATCCGTTTTTCAAGTGCAATTTTATTTTTCCTTGTCCTTCTCTTCCTCTCACTTTCTATTTTGTAATGGCTTTTGACACTGACTAAAAATTTGCCTCTTTCTCTCTAACAATGGTCATTAAAGCTTTTTCATCTGTTTTTCCTTCTATTTTATTTTATTAAACACACACACACACACACACACACACACACACACACACACACACGCATGCACACATATACATACTTCAGTTTGACTCATACACATTTGCAAGTACACATACACCTACTTTCAGCATTTTCTTTTACAACTTTCAATGAGTAGACTGTGACCATGCTGGGGCACCAACTTCAAAAGATTTTAGTTTATCATATTAATTCCCTGTAATTCATATCAATCTGTTATTTATTTTGCCAAACTGTTAAGTTACAGGTCATAAAGGGACATAACCAACACCTGCAATAGCTTTTAAATCAGTGTAACACACACAGGCACACACACGTTTTCTCTTTTCTCCTTTGTCTGTTTCAGTCATGACACTGTGGCCATGCTGTGGCCATGCTGTGGCCATGCTGTGGCACTGCCTTGACTTTTTAGTCAAATGAATTGGCCCCAGTGCTTATTTTTTCTTTAAAACTGCTACTCATACTATCAGTCTCTGTTTGCCAAACTGCTTAAGATACAGGGATGTACAGTTCTATATTTAAGAGATGAGGAACTATGGACATTACTTACATTTGACGGATATATTATTTACATTTGACGGGCATATGGTGTAGTGGTTAAGAGCACGGGCTACTAACCCCAAGATTCCGAGTTCAATTTCAGGCAGTGACCTGAATAATAATGATAATAATAATAATAATAATAATAATAACAACAACAACATCAAAAAATACCTTAGGAATGAGAACCCAGGTTCGAAATTTCCCCAAGACACCTGATGAAGGCTGGAGGGTATATCAGCTGAAACGTTGTGTTAACAACAAACAAGATGAGGACAAATATCCGTCAAATGTAAATAATGTATACAGGGATGTAAACAAACCAAAACCAATTGTTAAGCAGTGGTGGAAGACAAACATAGACACACCAGCATCGGTTGTCAAGCGATGTTGGGGGGACAAACACAGACACACAAACACATACACACATACATATATATATACATATATACGACGGGCTTCTTTCAGTTTCCGTCTACCAAATCCACTCACAAGGCTTTGGTCGGCCCAAGGCTATAGTAGAAGACACTTGCCCAAGGTGCCACGCAGTGGGACTGAACCCGGGACTATGTGGTTGGTAAGCAAGCTACTTACCACACAGCCATTCCTACGCCTACACCTGTGTGTGTGTGTGTATATATATATATATATATATATATATATATATATATATATAATATATATATATATATATATATATATATACACACACATTGGGGTTCTTTCATTTTCCATCAACCAAATCCTTTCACAAGGCTTTGGTCAGCCAGAGACAATGATAGAAGACACTTGCCCAAGGTGGCATGTAGTAGAACAAGCTTCTTACCACTCAAGCATACCTGCGCCTTTGTATGTACATAGAATGCTCAATGGAGAGACACATTAAATTATTGCACAAAATGTGTTGTGATTTTTGTTTCAGCTCCTTGCAACCTGAATTCAAATCCAGTTGAGATCAATTTTTATCTTTCATCTTTTTTTGGGATCAATAAAGAAAATACCAGCCATCTCCTGATGCAGTCTTCACACCTTCAAGACTGTTGCATCATTGATGGTCTACTACATCAATGGTTGAAGGACTGAGAGGGTATCCATGACATCTAAAACATTTCACAAAAGCATTGGCACATGTTACAAAGTTATGGTAAAGGTTACAAGTGCAAGCATGGTAGGGTGGAAGCCATAGCCACTCATAATAAAAAGGAGTGCTGGTGGAATGTCCCAGTGAAAACCTCAATAAAATGTAAACACAATAGACCTGATATACTGATTTGGGACAGAGAAGAGAAACTGTGTGCAGTTGTGGAAATCAGCTTCCCAGCAGATGTTAAGATAAAGCTGAAGATCAGTGAAAAAGAGAATACCTATGCTGAACTATTGAAAAATCTGCAGTTACTCTATCCAGATTACAAGTTCAGGTTTATACCTGTAATTATTAGGGCACTGGGATATGTAACACACTGCCTAAATACCAGTCTTGAGAAATTAGGCTTCTCAAAACCAAAAAGGAGTGTAAGGACCATGCAATGCGAGATGACAGGAATGGCTCTTTAGTACATCACACGGTCGATGCAATAAATGGACTCGAATAGTACATATAAGTGTCAGAGGGAAAAAAGGAGACACAACCACTTAGAATGATTAAGAGAAGATTTATTGATATAATAACATTTGTGTCTGTGTGTGTGCATCATGGATACAGAAATAAATTGACAGGTCATTATGAGAAGAAAGTTTATGCACATATGTGTGTATAGGCATGGATATGTGTGTGTGTGTGTGTGGTGTATGTTTCAGTATGTTGATAAATAGACTGTGAAAGAGTCTATAAAGAGAAGTGAGCAGAATGTTCATAGACACAAATAAGATAAATAATACCAGTTGATAGTCATTAGTACACGGTAGTTGAAATACTGCATCAAGAAGCTGCGGCCATGATGCTGAGTTGGTTGCAGGTAAATGTTGCACGTGGAGTTGTGGCTGTGATGCTGCTGCCTGGGTCACTTGGTATAGGAGTTCTTGCAGGTTGTATATTCACTGTTGACCCATGGTGAAGTAATTTACGAACAGAGAAGTGTTGGAACCTGGGCGAGTTGCATGCTGAGCTGTGTACATAGAGAGATGACGTTGACGACATTAAGGACATGATGGTGGCAATGAAGATGGAGGTTGCCATGATGCTGTTGGACGAAGTTAGTAAGTCTCAACGTGGCTGCTGTGGTGTTGTCACCAGAATTGGCTGTGTCTTTGTGGTCAGTGGCTAGACCTAAAAAGGTCTGGAACCGAAAGACATATATTGAGGAAAAAGCTGGGTTTTTATAGAAAGTAGTAGGCTCAAAATAGGGTTTGAAAAAGGTTGTTCACGTGATCCCATCTATAGCCTCTGGTTGGCTATCTGCAGTCAGCTGGTACAACAGGGTAGGAGACAAATTGCACTAACACCAACCAACCAGAGCAGTGGACACAATGGGATCCAAACAGTGGCAAAAAGCCAGTTGGTCCGTTCGAATGCACATTTAGAGTTACACTACAGGAGAAAGCTGATTTAAAGACTACAGATCCAAACCACCACTCGTCATCATCATCATCGTTTAAACGTCTGCTTTCCATGCTAGCATGGGTTGGACGATTTGACTGAGAATTGTAAAAATCTGTAAAACTTTCCAGAAGTTTATCATTTAAGTATATATGAGCAATTATATGCATGAGAAGACATACATAAAACAAAACATATGAATCTACATGTATACATACAAACAAAAATACCCTGTTGTTGATGTTGAAGTTCCAATGAAGGAACATTGGACCTAAGTAAGAAATCAGTTCTTTCTCCATTGGCAAAAAATCTTGAAATAAAACTGAATAATGACATACATACATACATATGTATGTGTATGTATATATATCTATATATATGTGTATGTGTGATCCTCCTGTATTTCCTTTTACCCTAAGCCAGGAACTTTTCAGCACCCTCTTGTGTGTGTGTGTGTGTGTGTGTGTGTGTGTGTGTGTGTTTGTAGATAAACAGAGATATATATAATGATGAGTTTATGTACAGTTTTAGTGAACTGAACTCCACTCAATATATTGGCCCACCGGCCTAAGACTTATAAAAAATATTTGCCCAAAGAACTACTCTGTGGAATTGAACTTGGAAGCACACGGTTGTGAATTGAACTTTTTCCTCTCCATAACAATGCCTACGTGTATACTGACAGCTTCCCATTTACTCTATTAAGTTCATGTGTATACACACACAGATTCTCTTTTATATTCATTTTTCCCAGGCATACATGTATAAACAAATGCCAACTCGCTTCTCTATCTCCATCTCTTCCTCTTTCTCTCTCTCTCTCTCTAATTGTTTCCCTCTCTTTTCCCCCTTAAATCCCATCATTTTATTTCCTTGCTTCTTCCTCTATTTCTCTCACTCTTCTCAAAAATTTCTTTCTTTCTCTCTCCCTCCCCCTCTTTCTCTCCCTCCCCCTCTCTCTCTAATTGTTTTCTTCTCTTTATTCTTCATAAGTCCCATCATTCTGTTTCATTCCTTCTTCCTCTATTTCTCTCAACCTTTTCTAAATCTTTTCTTTACCTCCCTTTCTCTCTCTCTCTCTCTCTCTCTCTCTCTCTCTGATTTCCTAATAGTTTATATCTCTCCCTGTCTCTCCTTCTTTCTGTTTCAGCCACTGTTGCCAACGTAAGCAGATATTTTTCTTTGTATCTTTTCTTTTTTTTTTGCTTTCTTCACTTACAAACACACATAAATAATCACATACAAACACACATTAACATCTCTTTTCACTCACTCTCTTTCTCCCTCTTCCTTTCTCATCCATCCAATCTCCTGTCACTCTCTCTAAATCTTTCACCCTTTCTCACATCTCTCTCCTCTTCTAATAGTTCTCACCTTTCTCCAGAACACACACACACACACACACACACACAATGTCCACTGAAACAGCAGTCCATCAAACACAGGAAACAACAGTAAGAGAACACAACCAGCAGGGGTTGTGGGTGAGTGGCTGGCTGGTTGGCTGGTTGGTTGGCAACAATATGTGATATATTTGCACTATGTCAAGATTCCAAACTATGACAATATTCCATACCAATGTTGTGTGGTCAAAGATAATAAATGGAAACTGTCAGAATCAAACAGCTAGGTTCCCTCCTACCATTATGCCCAGGAATATTTGCTTCGTTTATATAGAAAACTTGGAATGAGACTGGGAATATTACTTAGTTTAGGCATGGCTGTGTGGTAAGAAGCTTGCTTCCCAACCACATGGTCCTGGGTTCGATCCCACTGCATAACACCTTGGGCAAGTGTCTTGTACTATAGCCTTGGGCTGACTAAAGCCTTGTGAGTGGATTTGGTAGACAGAAATGGAAAGAAGCCTGTTGTATATATATATATGGGAGAATATACAAATAATAACAACAGACGAGGACAGGTGGTGTAAATAACAAAAGTATATATTAGTATGACGCTCGGGAATACGGAAAGTCTTTGACGTTTCAAGCTACGCTCTTCAACAGAAAGAATACGGAGAGGAGGTTTACAAAAGTGGAAAAGTTCAAAAGTTTTTTAGACGTCGTGGTATATTGAAGCGATTTCCAATCAGAAGATGGGTCCAGTGTAATCCGTGGGTAGGAGAGGTGCAGCCGGAGGGTATAAAGTTCAGAATCCAGAAGGAAAGAAGGTAGAATCCAAAAGTTGGTAGTGTGTGATGAGAGGAGACAGGATTAGCTGGTATGTATATGTATATGTATATAATTGTATATATATTTTCTTATATATAAAAAATACAAAAATGGGACAAGAACACAAAACATCCAGACAGTTAGGTGATACAAAAAAGGGGACAACAAAACGTCCAGACAGACGATACAAAGAAAACAAGGACGGGTCATTTGGAGTTTTCTTTCCTCAGTTGAGTCCCAGATTATCTTTGCAATTTCGGTTGGTTATACTCGAGATTGCTCCAATCAGGCCAGATCCAAGGAAAAACTAAGCTAAGAGCATTAGATTCCTTGGAAGAAAGCAGCGAATGTATACGAAAACAAGGACGGAAAAAAAAAAACGGAGAATGTTAATTATATATATATATATATATATATATATATATATATATATATATACTAGCAGAGATACCCAGCCTTGCTCGGGATTGAAAATGGCATAGTTTTTTTATTGTTTTACTCGTTTCAGTCATGTGACTGTGGCCATGCTGGAGCACTGCCGTTGGTTGAACAAATCGACCACAGGATTTATTCTTTGTAAGCTTAGTACTTATTCTATCAGTGTTTCTTGCTGAACCGCTAAGTTATGGGAATGTAAACACAACAATATTGGTTGTCAAGCAATGGTTGGGGTACAAACACAGACACATACACAAATGTACACATATATACAACAGACTTCTTTAAGTTTCTGAGTACGAAATCCACTCACAAGGCTTTGGTCGGCCTGAGGCTATAATATCTTTATCCATACACACACACACACACACACACACATATATATATATATGTAAAAAATCAGAAAATGGAGAAAACCTCAGATTTACAAACACATCGATTGGGCCACATTTATAGCTTATTTTTTAATATTGGACATGAAGATGAAGAATTTTATTTTCGCAATTATTTATAGACAACGTTTGGCAATGGATGCGGAAACAGCCATAAGATTTGTTACGTCCTCTGCATGTTATGTCATGCTTTATATTAAAAAATAAGCTTTAAATGTGGTCCAATCGATGTGTATTTTTTAATCTGAGGTTTTCTCCATTTTCTGATTATTTGTATTTATTTCTTGATAAACTCTTGTTTATCCTGTTGTTTCCTGCACTCTACATGCATAGTGTGCCTGTACACCAATGCCAAGGGATAACACAGTTTACAGATACCGATAGTACATACGGATATTTTATCCCTTAGTTGGTTATTATAACCGTTAACTCTGTTTACACTATATATCCATATATATAAATATATATATATATATATTTGAAGAAAAGAAGGGTAAAGATTCCACTTGCTAAAAATCAAAGGGAAAGCTACAAAAAGCCACCAATTCTACGATAAATACACACATGAGCAATGTCATGAATATTTTTTAAAATAGGCCTACCTTCAGGATGGAATTTGAATGTAGTCTAATACATACCCCAATATCAATTGATTTCATGCTGTGCATAAGAAAACATGCTTTGCAATCCTCAGTTGGAAATAGTATTTGATAAATATTTCTAAAATATTCGTTACGTCAATTCGTGTGCATTTCTAACTTTAAACGTCCCGCTCTGTTTAAAGAGAAAAACTATCGTAAACAATAAAAAAGTAAATATGTGATGCATTATTCCTGTTAAAAACAGTAATAATGAGGTGGCTAGCAAGACTTCTACCTAAACAGGTATAATATAACATATTTGAAGAAAAGAAGGGTAAAGATACTGCTTGCTAAAAAATTAAAGCAAAAGCTTCAAAAAACCACCAATTCTATGATAAATACACACACGAGCAATGTAATAAATATATTTACTTTTATATATATATATATATATATATATATATATATATATATATATCATCATCATCATCATCATCATCATCATCATCATCATCATCATCGTTTAATGCTACTCTTCTATCCCAGATTGGTCAACTGAAGAGGGCCAATCATTCTTCATGACAATGTTCGACCACACATTTCACTAATGATGCTCCAGAAGTTGAGGGAACTTAGCTACAAAGTTCCTCCCCACCCAGCTTATTCCCTAGACCTTTCTCAAACCAACTACCACTTTTTCAAGCACCTTGATGGTTTCCTGCAAGAGAGAGAGAGAGCTCAAAAATCAAACCAATGCTGAAAGTGCACTCAAAGAGTTCATCATTTCCTGAACTCCAGATTTTTATGTTACTGGAATAAATAAACTTGTAACTCGTTGGCAAAAATGTGTTGATTGTATGGGTTCTCATTTTGATAAATAAAATTTCCGCATTGTTGAAATATATTGTGATGAATTTCATGTTTCAAAACGTTGCTTAATTTTTACTCAGCCTGGCGTTAGGAAGGGCATCCAGCCGTAGAAACTCTGCCAAATCAGATTGGAGCCTGGTGTAGCCTTCGGGTTCCACCAGTCCTCAGTCAAATCGTCCAACCCATGCTAGCATGGAAAGCAGACGTTAAACGACGACGACGATGATGATGATGATATATATATATATATATATATATATATATATATATATATATTAAAATTTAACTTATTCTTCATATATTCTCTGTGCATTTTCAGATTCATTTATTTCCTCTGTACTACTACTTGTTTGGATTAGAAATAATTTGTGTGTGTGTGTGTGTTTGTCCCCACCACCACTTGACAACAGGTGCTGGTTTGCTTATGTCCCTGTAACCTAGCAGCTTGGCAAAAAGGAGACTGATAAAATAAGTACCAAACTTAGAAAAATAAGTCCGGATGTATTCGTTGAAACCCTTCGAGGTGATTCCCCACCATGGGTCCATTCCAATGACTGAAACAAATAAAACATGCAAAATGAAAGATGTTGAAAAACAACAAAAATTAAAATAATGATTTTTTTATTCATCTTGTTTAACTCCAAGTCATCTCTGATCAAGCTGATTTATAATCAAAGCTGTTTCAGACATGACCATCCCATCTTTATTTTCCGATAGTCTAGCTAGAACTACATTATACCCAACTTCAGCCTTGTTTCAGTCTTTTCAGACCTTCTTAGCGAAGTATAACCTTCTCCACACTTGCCAAATTAGTCTTAAGAAAATTACTGTATTGATCTTTAACTAGCAGGACCCGTGGATATTCCATGGAATTAATGGTAAATTTATTGGGTGATTTCTGAAAACTTTATCCAAAAATGTGTGTGAAGATGGACTGGTGTCCTGTTCAGAGGCAAAAACATGTATTCTCAGTCACTTAAACACCTTGGAAGCTGGGATAATCTCTAGTCTAATTTGGAGGCTGTATGTTTGGGCTGCTCTGCAATCATGTGGTTTTGGGTTCAGATCGTCTGTGTGGCACCTTGGGCGAGTGTTTTCTACTGTTGCTGCTAGCTGCAGACCAGCCAATGCCATGTGACTGAATTTGGTAGACAAAGACTGTACAAAACTTGTTGTGTGTATGTATATGTGTATGTGTGTGTGCAGATATGTGTGTGTGTGTGTGTGCTGATGTCAATAGAAACATTTGAGAGAATGTGAAATAATGTTTTATTGGAACAGTGGATCTTGAAGCATACAAAGCTATAAATAGTACTTTTTCTCCTCTAGGCACAAGGCTTGAAATTTAGTGGGAAGGCTCTAGTCAATTACATTGACCCCAATTTTCAACTGGTACTTATTTTATCGACCCTCACTCCTATCACACACACACACACACACACCACAAAAAAAGGATGAAGGGCAAAATGGACCTCAGGGAAATTTTAACTCAGAACTGTCATGATTTCTGTCATGTCTTCAGATGTGGTTCAAGTCCCATGGGCAGCCTTTGACTTTTTCTGTACAAAATGGTTTTTCCAACCCAATGTTTATATGCTATTGTTTATAACTCTATGTGCTTCAAGATCCACTGTTCCCCTGTTTGGAAAAAGAATGTATGTATGTATGTATGTATGTATGTATTTATGTATGTATGTATGTATGTATGTATGTATGTATGTATGAGTGCGTGTGTGTGCGTGCACGCGCATGCATATGTGCATGTGCGTATGTGTGTGTATGTATGTACATGGGTACATGCATGTATGTGTGTGCATGTATGTATTTGTGTGTGTGTGTGTATGTGGTTGTTGTGAGGTGCAAGTGCCTGTGTGAATGTTTGCATTCTGTAGTGAACTCAGCTATGGATGGTGTAATTTGTTGACATTTCCTGTAAGCAAATTATCTGACTGTTCTGTGCTTTTTTGGTGATAAATGGAATGAAAAGTTCTTTACTTGTAAAACAGGTTAGGATTAGCAACAAGAAAAGCATTCAGCTGTGAAACAATGCCTCTTTAACATGTATTCATCTCACCCGTTGTTGTTGTTGGCACTCCGTCGCTTATGCCGATGAGGGTTCCAGTTGATCCGATCATCGGAATAGCCTGCTCGTGAAATTAACGTGCAAGTGGCTGAGCACTCCACAGACATGTGTACCCTTAACGTAATCTTACCATACTTCCACACCTAATATTTCACATCAACTCAAGGCCAAAAGTTGGCAGAATCACTAACACCTTGGACAAAACGCTTAACAGTATTTTTTCCTGCTCTTTACATTTTGAGTTCAAATCCTGCCAAGGTAAACTTTGCTTTCATTCCTTCAGGATCGATAAAATAAAGCATCGGTCAATCACTGAGGCCGATGTTTTTGACTGCACCTTCCCCTCAAAAATACTGTCCTCGTGCCAAAATTAGAAAGAAAATATTTTGTATCAACTGAAGAACGTCCGCAGAAAGTATCTTTTTTTTATTCTTTAATATAAATTGCAGTAATCATAACTTTAAAACATGTAAATCTATGAAGCCAATTTGTATACGACTGATGTTCTTCATATTAAACATTGTTAGTTTTACAAACTTGTGATCCAAACTTCAAAGCTTTCAAAAATAGATCAGCAGAAAATTCTAAGCCATTCCATTCTTGTCAATCTAGATTAACTCCTGCTCAAGAGATGGAAAAAAGAAATTAAAAAATCAAAACTTGTTGTGCTTAGCCATGTTAGAAATAATTATGATGTAATTTATCCTTCAAATAACAGCATTTTTTTCTTTTAAGTTAACTTATTTTGTTTCTTAGTTTTTTTTTTTTTTGTTTGTTTTAATCTACATAAATCTTCAGTATAAAAATATTGAAGTATTTTCAAAGATAGAAATAATAATACAAAATATTTTCATTTTTAGAGGGACATGAAAAAAAAAAAAAAAAACCAATCTTCTGTTTCAATTTACGATAATTTTACAAATTATATAACTGCTGAATTCAAACCAGTTATAACACTTGTAAATCAGCAACCGTTTTGGCAATCAATAGCAAGCTATAAATATCAACCACAATCATTAAATAATTTTGCTTGTTCACATATTCCAACTGTTATTCAAGACTGCTTCCCTTCACACTTGACAATTGTTTTAAAGATACACAAAGCTAAACGAAAAAAAAAAAAGAAAAAAAATGTTTGCAGTTATTTTGTTAGTCACTGGCGAGTTATTTCCCTTACATCGTCTTCATTCTCTGTATAAAATTTTATAACAATATTTTTCTTCTCCAATTCAAAGCCGTCATCGTACTTGCTGGACAGATAAAGTATCGGCCTGTTTGGCTGAGCATGCGTAATTTTATATCAGGTCACCGTCACTAATGTGACAAAAGAGCAGGTAAGAAAACATGGATATGTCATGGGGTCCATACAGTGTTCCCTCATTTATAGGTTCATATAAATGGGTGTTTATATATATATATATATATATATATATACAGACAAGATATATTGTATACATGATATATAATATAGGTTTATATACATATACAGGCGTAGGAGTGGCTGTGTGGTAAGTAGCTTGCTTACCAACCACATGGTTCCAGGTTCAGTACCACTGCGTGGCACCTTGGGCAAGTGTCTTCTACTATAACCTCGAGCTGACCAAAGCCTTGTGAGTGGATTTGGTAGACGGAAACTGA
Organism: Octopus bimaculoides; assembly: GCF_046866305.1. Classification (NCBI taxonomy): domain Eukaryota; kingdom Metazoa; phylum Mollusca; class Cephalopoda; order Octopoda; family Octopodidae; genus Octopus; species Octopus bimaculoides. The sequence goes on along the minus strand of NC_142947.1, from coordinate 34,876,245 downwards.
AAAAAGCCCGTCGTCTACATGTGTATATATATATATGTATGTGTGTGTATATGTTTGTGTCATTGTTTGTCCCCCCAACATCGCTTGAAAACCGATGCTGGTGTGTTTACATCCCTGTAACTTAGCGGTTCGGCAAAAGAGACCGATAGAATAAGTACTAGGCTATAGAATAAGTCCTGGGGTCGATTTGCTCGACTAAAGGCGGTGCTCCAGCATGGCCACAGTCAAATGACTGAAACAAGTAAAAGAGTAATATATATGTGTGTGAGAGTGTGTGTGTGTGTATGTATATGTACGTATATATATATATATATATATATATATATATATATATATATATATAAATATATATATATATATATATATATATATATATAGAGAGAGAGAGAGAGAGAGAGAGAGAGAGAGAGAGAGATTATGTTTTATTCTGTTAGAAACATGGTAGAGTACAGTGTAAAGTTCATCCACCTTCAGAATTACCAAGTACTATCGGTAGTATTATTATATACTTTCGAGTTTAAATTTGAGCATCTGTCATGTGTGAATATAAAAATGAAGAAAATTGGAGTCAGGAAGAAGGAGTACGGTTAGACATTTATTTATTATTTGCTACAATTGTTTCGATGCAACGTAGTTCTCTAAGAATACAGGTATTTGATTATGCAACTGTTTGTTTGCATAATGAGATTTAGTGTTTCCTCAGCAATATACAAGTGTTGTCTCCATTAGTTTAAAATCTTCTACTTCAAGGCCATCTTCTCTGTTTGTCATGGTTTGAATTTAATAGTGGCTCGCTTATACACGGTGCGTGCCATAAGAGCACATTTGTCAGGTGCCTCACAAACATGCTCTCGGGGCACACACCGTGTGTATGCAAGCCACTAATAAATTCAAACCACAACAAACAGAGAAAATAGCCTTGAAGTAGATTTTAAACTAACGGAGACAATATTCATACATTGCCTGAGGAAACACAACTAGATCTCATGATGCAAAGAAACAGGTTCATAATCAAATACCTGCATTCTTGGAGAACTATGTTGCATTGAAACAATTGTAGTAAATAATAAATGAATGTCCAACTGTACTCCCTCTTTCTGACTCTAATTTCTTCAATTTTATATATATATATATATATATATATGTACGAAGGCATGCTGAAAAGTCTCTGGCTTTAACGGTATCATGAAAGGCCTGACTGGAGGCCCAGCCTACCAAGGTCTTTTATGGACCTTAAAAAAAACTGAAGGACTGCTGCAATATGTGTCCGAGGAGGGAATATGTGGAATAAAATCATAATTAACTGACCATCCTGTATATTCTTTTACCAAAAGCCAAGAACTTTTCAGCACCTCTTCATATGTGTATTATATATTATATACACACACATATATACATACATATATATATATATATATATATATATATATATATATATATATATATATATATATATATATATATATATATATATATATATATAATATTATGTTTGTAGACACACACATGCATGCAGACACAAAGTAATTTGTTATAATGAGTATCAAGCTAATTGGAAATTGAAGAATACCTCCAGAGTTTAAAGTACAAAATCCATCAGTCTTCACAAAAGAATAGACCAGATGGCTGTGACATCATTGAATACACTGAATTATTAAATTGTTCCTGACAGCCTGTGTATATTTGTATCAGACTGAAATTCTTACATAAAGAATCAGAGAAGTAACATTCTTGGGTGGGCAGCATGTATGTGAGAGTGTACCATACATATATATAGATACATACATACACACACACGCATACATACATACATACATACATACATACACATACATACATACGCACACACGCATACATGCATACATATATATATATATATATATATATATATACATATATGATAGTGGTGAACAGTGAGAAGTCTATACTGTATCTGGTGGATAAATATATTCTTTATTTGTGGAATAACAATGTTAATCCACAAATAAAGAGTATATGCACACACACACACACACACATATATATATATATATACATGCATGCAAGCACATACATACATACATTGTTTAATGAACATAGAATATATTTTTATATATACTGTGTTCATTAAAGAATATTTCTCTCACCAGAAGGAAAACTTTTTGTTTGGTGATCTCACCTTCACAGAATAGTGTACTTTATATATATATATATATATATATTGGAAATAATTCACCATTGCTCAACCGTGATGAAGGGTGCCGGGAACAACAACAATGCTAGAAATAAGAGCCAAAGAACTCTTTAGCCATAGAAAGCACTTTTCTCTCCCCTGTCAGTAAATAGAAAATGTGCTTTCTGTGGTTAAAGAGTTCTTTGACTCTTATTTCTAGCAATGCTGGTGCTTTGTGCACCCTCGTCACTCTTTAGCAACGGTGAATTATTTCCTTTTTGGTTTTGAATTGCATCTAGCTGCCTTTATTTTATATACATACATATATATATATATATATATATATATATAAATTCAATAATAGGATGAATTCTTTTACAACAATTTATCAAGTAGCTAGCGTGAAAAAAACCTCATAAGGGGAAAAAATCCATCATTTATTCCAGAAATATATATTTATTTATATAAGGGCATTACTATACAATAATGCCTCACGCTATGAGGGACTCTAAGGTCAGACTTCCATAAAAAACACATTTTTACTGAAAGCGAGGAAATGCAACTCTCAAAACCAGCCCCTTAAAAACAGACTGAATTATAGATCATGATTTCGTAGTTATTGTAGTATTATACAACCTCTACTCGTCAGTATAATATGGTCATATATATATATATATATGTATAGAGAGAGAGACAGAGATAGAGACAGGCAGAAAGATAGATAGATAGATAGATAGATAGATAGATAGATAGATAGATAGATAGATAGATCACAAAGCAGTAAATTCAGAATTCAAGCACAACTGGCCAATTATAATAATAATAATCCTTTCTACTAGAAGCACAAGACCTGAAATTTGGTGGGGAGGAGGAGTAGTTGATTATATCAACTGCAGTACTTGACTGGTACTTATTTTATTGACCTCAAAAGGACGAAAGGTAAAGTTGACCTCAGCAGAATTTGAACTCAGAACATAAAGCAAGAAGAAATGCTATTAAGCATTTAGTCTGGTACAGTAACAATTCTACCAGCTTGCTGCCTGAATAATAATAAAAATAATAATAATAATAATAATAATAATAATAATAATAATAATAATAATAATAATAATGGTTTCAAATTTTGCCACAAGGGCAGTAGTTTGGGAGGAGGGGTAAGTCAATTACATTGATCTCAGTGCTCAACTACCACTTATTTTATCGACTCTGAAAGGATGAAAGGCAAAGTCAACCTCAGTGGAATTTGAACTCAGAATGCAAAGATGGACAAAATGCTGCTAAGCATTCCATCCGGTGTGCTAAGGATTCTGCCAGCTCACTGCCTTATAAATATTTTGGCATATTAATCTCAAATTTTTAGCACAAGGCCAGCAGTTTCACAGGAAAGGGTAAGTTGATTACATTGGGCCCAGCACAAAACTAGTATTTATTTCATTGATCCAAAAAAGATGGAAGGCAAAGTCAACCTTGGTAGAATTTGAGCGAAGAATGTAGTGTCAGACGAATTGCCACTAAACATTTTTTCCACTTGCTAATGATTCTGCCAGCTTGCCACCTTAATTAATAATAATAATTCTTTCATCTGTAGGCACAAAGATAGTTGATTACATCAACCCCCAGGCCTCAAGTGGTACTTATTTTACAAACCCTGAAAGGATGAAAGGTAAAGTTGACCTTGGCAGAGTTTGAACTCAGAATGTACAGATGGATGAAACGCCACTAAACATTTTGCTCATCATGCTAACGGCTCTGCCAGCTCACTGCCCTGTTAAATAATAACAATAATAATGTTTTTTGCTATAGGCACAAGGCCTCAAATTTTACACGCCACCGGCACGAGGGCCAGTCAGGCAGTACTAGCAATGGCCACGCTCAAATGGTGTTTTTAACGTGCCACTTGCATAGGAGCCAGTCCAGCAGCACTGACAACGACCTTGCTCGAATGTCTTTTCACGTGCCACCGGCACAAGTGCTAGTAGGGCGATGCTGGTAACGATCATTATAGGTCATCATTGTTTCTAGAATAGGCGTAAGGCCAGAAAAAAAAAGGGAAGGGAATTACTTGATGATATTGACCCTAGTAACTAATTGGTACTTTATTATATCGACATCAGAAGGATATGAAAGGCCAAGTTAACGTTAGTTGAATTTAACCTCAGAATATAAAGAGCTGGAACAAACACAAAGCATTTTGCCCAATGCTCAAACAATTCTGCCAACCCAACACTCTTCTGTTTCTAACATAGGTACAAGGCTTGAAAAGTTTTGGAGGTTGGGAAGTGTATAATCGATTAAATTGGCCCCAGTACTTGACCTGTACTTCATTTTATAAACCCCCACCCAAAAGACTGAAAGTTAAAACTGACCTTGGTAATGCAACCTTTTTGTGTTTAAATAATTCTGTCAAAAAATAAAGCTTATTTATTCATATTGTTTTGAATTTGTCATGTATTGTCTCATATCTTTGAAATTTCGATGATGTGATTGTTTATTTTTAGGTTGACATTGTAGGGTAGGCATGAGAAGCTAGACCTGGCTAGTTTGAACTTAAAACAGGAGGCATATTTGGGCCAGATTTAACCGGATTAAATGCTAAAGGGTTAAAGTTGGAATGTAAGAAGCCAGAAGAAATACCACAATGAACCTACTAATCTGCTACATTTATTATAACTCAGAATAATGTGAAAAATGTGCCTGAGACATCACATTCCTGTTGTCTCTCATTTATTTCCATAACCACTGCAAAAGATCATTATAGGATCACACTAGATGTGAAGGTAACTAAAGATTGCCATAGCTCTCCATTGTCACAGCTTGTCTACAATATTATGTTGCTTTGAAGAGACTCTTTTGAATGATTCTTCTCAATTGCCTGAGAAAGTTTTGTCATGAGAGAAAGCTGTACAATAACAAATTTCAGTACGTTAGTTACTTGCACATCTAATGTGATCCTTTTATGATCTTTTGCAATGGTTATGGAAATAAATGGGAGACAACAGAAATGTGATAGCTCAGATACATTTTTCACAGTATTTCCCCCAAAATAAGTCATGTCTGTTGATGTACCTGTCCCTTTTATGCTCTTTCTATATGTAGAGAAGTTTTCAGAATCACTTTTGCACTAAAGCTTATGTTTTTTTAATCATATACAAATAATCAATGCCCAACTCTAACATCTATTAAAGAAAGATTGAAATCGCAAGCAATTTATAGTTTGAATTTCACTGGAAAGTTAATGGAATTGTATATTTAAAGAATATTTTATCATTTCATGGTGAAGTAAATGATGCCAGCGGAATTTAGTCCTGGTTTCTTTTGTTGACCTTCAACTACTGGACATAGAAAAACAAAAATCAGTTGAAGTCCTCAACAACCTCAAATTGTTAGTTACTTTAGTTATTAAGCCTGATACTGGTTACTACTTTCTCATTAGAACGTATTTATAACCTGAGCTGAACTCTATTCCACTCTGACAAACTTGGAGCTTTTTCACTGCTTCTCATAAATCTTATATTTTAAGCAAATCATAAACACTAAAATATTTCAGTATGGTTTAAGATCATAACTTCATAGTGAAATGAAACTGTAACAATATTGATTTCTAATATAGACACAAACCTCAAATTTTGGGAAGGTTATATTTGATTAAGATCAATCCAATTCTTAATTGGTTCTAGTTTTATCAACCCCAGAAAGATGAAACTTCAGCAAAACTGTAACAATATTAACATAGGAAAACATACCTCAGATATGAAAAAGAACTAAAATAGAAAATTTTGTTTTAATTCATCATGAAATAAAATCATAGATTTTGAAGGTTAAAAAGAAATGTGTAGTTTGAATCTTCAGGGGATAAATGATAAATGTGTGTTTGAAAAGACAGAGAAACAGAGTAACCTTGAGACACTATTAAGTTAATAGGATTATGTGTGTTTACATATCCAACTGATCAGCTCAAGCTGTTTACATTCTTTTTCTGTCAATAAAGAAAATAATATCAAGAAAAATGGAAATTGGTCTGCTTATTCCTAAAGTTTCCACAGACTTTAATTTTCATCCTCTGTACATTTCTTCTTTCCTTTGTGTTTTCTTTTATATTCTTTCTCTTATATTTGTATTAGCTTGTGCAAGTGTGTGTGTGTGTGTGAGAGAGAGAGAGAGAGTGTGTGTGTGAGTGTGTGAGTGTATGTGTGAGTGTGCGTGAGAGTGTGTGTGTGTGTATGTGTGAGTGTGTGTGTGAGAGTGAGTGTGCATGTGAATGCATGTGTGCATGTGTATGTGTGTATGTGTATATATATATATATATGCACACACAGAAAATAAACTATTTTACTTTGTCTAAGCATCTCCTTTAGATTTGTAAGCAAATCACTTTAAGATTCGTTGATTTCAAATAATGTTGTCTATTTTTATCAAAGATTTTTAATAACAAGGAACCATACATACTACTGGTCAAAATTCTTAATGATAATAAAAGTTTGTATTATTATATTGAAATACATACAAAGATCATTCAAGAAATTTATGACATATTTCTGATTTTAAATTATTTTATAGCAATTAATCAGTATGGCTGCATAGTCTTTTTTGTTTACTCTCTTTTTAGCTACACAACCATGAAGACCTTTTGCCAGTGCCCTGCTAAAAGAATGAACCTGAGTGCTGGAGGTTTAAGCTATATCAAATAATAGCTGGCAGCTAGATTTGGTTCTGTTTCTCAATGACATCAGCTTTAGATACCTGACGTTGTTTTTATTTTGGGGGTCTGTCACATTTTCTATTTTCAGTTCCTTCAGTTTCACATTTTTCCTTGATTTCCTGTATAGCACATTTTGAGATCCCAGCTTTCCTTGATAGTTCAGATTAAAACATTCTTTGTTTATGATAAAGACAACCTTATACATTTTAGAATTGAAATCACAAGCAAGTTCATGTTTTACTACTTGTGTATTGCTTTAAAACTCTGAGAAAAGAAATTACTATCCTTTTAAATTATATGTAAAAGGTGTCTTGAAATTAATGTTTATGTATACTTTTTTCAATCTCCTGAAACATTAAGAATGCTTGGAGAATTTGGCAGATATACAAAGTTTACAACAAAACAAGTCCTATCAGGAGATGTAATTCCCTTGATAGCCTGCTACCAATTGATAATCTAGTATTTGTTGATGTAACTTTACAATATTCAACATGAACTTTGACTCATAATGACACTAAATTGCATCTTATATGAAATCAATAATATACTCTATGATACATTATTAGAGTTCCTGCTCAAACTTGGTTAAAAATATTAAAATATTATCTGCCCAAAACCTTTGCACAGTAGTGTGTATTAGCAATATACAAACAATAATAGACTTAATAAAAGCTGTCATTTAAATTGAAATTAACAGTTTAGATATATGGTTATAACAGTTTAGATGTATGGGAGATATTTGTAAAACCAGCTAGATTCATTTTATAGGGGAGATAGAATCATCATCCTTTGACATGGTTGAACAACTAATCCCAGCCAGTTGGTTCATCGTTTTGACTGCTGAATATAAATCATGGCCCATGTGATTTCTGTTCAGGTGATTTTCCTGAGTCACCTTCACACACCCTTTTATGCCAAGCCATCAGAAGGTTACCCTTTTACAGTTGAGTCAACTGGAACAACGTGAAATGAAGTTTTTTTTCTCTGGAACACAAAGTGCAGTCAGTTTATGAATCGAAACCACAATCTCTTGATTGTGAGTGTAAAGCCCTAACCACTAGGTCACGTGCCTTCACTAGAATATTAGTAGGATGCAAGGAAGTTAGATGTCGAAGAATTATCTGAAACAAAAAAGGAGCAGAGAGAGGGGTTAGAAAGATCCTTTGCCATTCTTTTAAATTTTGTTGTGAGATGTTGTTTTGGTCGTATACCGATTTAGTAAGTCACTTAGTCAAGAAATATATGGACATGTGTCCATAATATAGCTGTGAAGCTAAAAGGTTCGCTTTGTAGCCAGCCATGCGGATCTTGTTTCGTTCCCGCTGTATGGTACCTTAGATAAGTCCTTCTAACATAGCTTCGAGTTGATCAAACGCCTTGTGAGTAGAATTTGATAGAGAGAAGCCATCACCATCGCGTACACACACACGCACGCACGCGAGAAAACTAATAAACAGATGCTTTCGAACACACATACCTTGCATCGTATTTATTCTGCCTGAGTTACACGGACACTCATTTGTCGATCTCGCATCGTAACGCAGTAAACTGTTGGAAATCTGTAACTAACGACGCTATTATTCACAAAATACATGATATAAAATGAAATTTTATCTGAATATAACAGATAAAAATTGAGTAGTAACAATAGTTAGACGCCTTTTCTCCATAACTAAGAAAAATCATTCAATTTGTTTCGTGTTCAAACCTAAGCATACGATGACTGCTTTCGTGTTTCTGTGGAGACACTGGAGTGATCTCCCTTGACAAACATCATGTCGGCACAGCCACAAATATCCCGTTTCATTAATATTTTCGACTGCTTTAGCAAGTATGTTTATAATCTAAGATATAATGCGATTTGAGTGAAATGTGACTGCTATTTTTCTGCAGGTCGAATAGAGGCGCTCATTAGCTTGTCATACTCATAGTTTCTAAAACACATTAGCAACATTAATGAAGTGGAATAGTCATAACCTAAATAGTATTCTTTCGGGACCTAAATAGTATTCTTTCATTGAGAGTTTAACTTCTACCCTACAGGTTGGCACGTTCAAATAGTATTTTTATCGATGTAATAAAATATAGATAACTTACGTTTCACTTTAGGCAAAGGGACTAAATTTGTTAGTGAGAGTTATCTCCCATAGCAGTGTAAACTTTTAGTTATCTGATTTCGTGGGTGTATATATTAACACAATAATGTGAGGAAACTGGTACGCTAGTCTTTCTCCCAAACAATACAAACTCATAAAACTATGTCAGTCAGTCCGCTCACTTAATTCTAATTATATCTATTTAATTAATAACCAATGAATGGTGTCGATTTATTCGATATGAATGGGGTAAAATGCAAGAAAGTAATATAAAGGTGATTTCTGTCGAGCCCTGTCAGTGATGATGTGGCTTTCATACCTGACAGCTTAATGGCTTTGAGAAAAGTATAAACTTTGCCCTAGATCATTAAAAGCACAAAATATGATTCCTGGGTTGCACTTTTTCAACAAATGATTTGTCTGAAATCGTGTTCTGGGACAATAATAATGGCATCGTGGGTTTCGGTTAGCATCAGAAAATATAAATAAGGTGTCAGCCGCCGTAACCAGCGAACTAATGTAACAACGCTCTTCACTCAGATTTCGAGAGATCTGCAAAGGATTTGAGCATTTTCAAACAGTGGTTTGCAGTAGATGCTCTATCTTCCCATTTACTCCTGTCTTATAGTACTTAAGGCTCCAACAATGACCACTGTTTTTATTTCCCTCTCCAAATCCCCAAATCTAACCTTTTTCTTTTTCTAATACTATCCTCACCAGGGCGTGAAATATCAATGATAAAACAGGTTTTTTTCCCCTCTTCATTCACAATCTCTATCTCCAGCTTTTGATGTTCAATTTCAAGATCACATTAAATCATTACATCTGACAATATCCTTATCTTGTCATTTCCCTGAAGTCTACCCATTTCATGGCTTTGTTCTCTACAATCCATACTTGTCATACAGTTACCAATGAATCATTCTTGTAACATCATTATACCTTTTTTTTTTCTTTTTTGTTATTTCTTATTTGGGTCAGCTTCCCACATTCATTCACAATATTCCATACAGACTCACCTTTATCACAGCAAAACCTACACTTGTTACTTTCAGCTGTATTGTCAGTCCTGCATTTTGTGTAATTTGTCCTAAGTGTTCCTGTACCACACAGATAAGCATTTCTGACAACATGATCAGGTTGAGGATTGCTGCTATTTAAAGATTTATTGAAAATGGAATAGTTTGCAACAGCCTCCAACATGTTTCACACCATGGACTGGTTTCATGCCAGGTAATTTTTTCACAGACTGGTGGATCATGTGAATAACAAAACACAATAAACTGCATAATGATTTAATTATGACATATATCGTACATGCATGATGCAAAGACACCCTGCAAACTGTAACAGTCAATAAAATAGAAATAAAATTTTCATACTTCAATTTTTCTGTGTGGATCAGTCAGGCCCATCACCAGACTTTGGTGCCTGGGGGTGCTTCAAAAAGTTCTGAGTGGGCCTTAATTGGTAATAATACTAAAGTGGAGTTTTGAAAGAAGTGTATCACTAAATCTAAAGGTACACTATTGAATAGTGAGGGACCAGTACCATCTAGTGCACCTCCTTAACAATAGGCATGGGCCCAACACCAAATGACACACAGCTTGACACTGATCTGCAATCCGGTGGTTGGCAACCCTTGCTTTGGAGCATTGTTTCTCATAAAGTGTATAATTGCAACTGCTTCTTATGCTTTCATTTTTTTTTAGTATATTTGTATTTCCAGGTCTCTTTTGCTAAAGATCAATGAGTAATAAAGTGTAATAACATTTGTATGTTCTATTCTCAGCGTCCTTTCTCTTAAACATTTGTGTACTTTGTTGCAATTATGTGGGATTTGTAAATATAGTTTTTATATCATGTAACTCTTGTTGCGCCTTAGAATGACATTATACAAATGATTCAAAATATTTTCACACAGTTACTTCCCCAAGAATTTACATATTTGATATGTTACTTTAGCTGAGAGCAGAGATCTTTAAAATTGTATCACTTAACATGATCACTTAAATAGGTTATATACACAAATATATATATATATATACGAGGAGGTGCTGAAAAGTTCCTGGCTCTAAGGGTGTCACAAAAAGCCTAGCTGGAGGCCTAACCTTCCAAGTTTTTTTAAAGGCTTAGAAAAATGGAAGGACCACTGCAATAAGTGTGTGAATCTGAGAGGGAAATATGTTGAATAAAATCGTAATTAACTGATGCTCCTGTATTTTCTTTTACCCAAAGTCAGGAACTTTTCAGCACCCCCTTGTGTGTAATATATATATATATATATATATATATATATATATATATATATATATATATATATATATATATATATATATATATATATATATATATATATATATATATATATATATATATATATATATATATATATACACACACACATACATGCATGTGTGTAGATGTAGGTGTGGCTGTGTGGTAAGAAGTTTGCTTACCAACCAGAGGGTTCTGGGCTCAGTCCCACTATGTGGTACATTGGGCAAGTGTCTTCTACTTTAGAACCAGGTCAACCACAAAGCCTAGTGATTAGATTTGGAAGTCAGAAACTGAAAGTCATCCATTGTATATATATATACAGGGTGTCCACAAAGTCTGGGTACACGGGGATTAACACATACTTTAAGAAATTATTATTTCTTATATATTTAATCGTTCATGTTATGATTTTATTTACTCCATGTACCCACATGGGGATTAACACATACTTTAAGAAATTATTATTTCTTATATCTAATTGTTTATGTTAGGATTTTATTTACTCCATGTACCCACATGGGGATTAACACATACTGTAAGAAATTATTATTTCTTATATTTAATTGTTTATGTTATGATTTTATTTACTCCATGTACCCAGACCTTGTAGACACCCTGTATATGTGTGTGTGCATGTGTATTACTGTTTTCTTCCTTTAACACTGTATGACAGTTGTAAACAAGTATCACCATTACGCAAGCAGTGTCCTTCCTTTCCAATATTCTGTGATAACATGTCTAGCCATGAGGGAATATTATTTTACTTGGAAACATGTGAAGGTTCACAATAGGAAGGGCATCCAGCCATAGAAAAATCTGCCTCAACAAATTCCATCCAGCCCATGCAAGCATGAAAAAGTGGATGTTAAAACAATGTAATGAGTTGGTTTTAGCCTCTGGTGAGTCCTAGCTGTGGTCAACCATTCTTTACAATAAGACATGTATCCTAGGCTTTAAGATTTAGAATAAATGAAATGCTATAAACAATAGTGAAGAATTTATTAAGACTTCTAAATAGAGCATGTTGAATGTAAGCCAGCAATATTTCAGGACAATAAAAACTGGTAGATCTGCAAAAGTTGGTTTTCCTTGGAAGCAAATCATAACATTACCAAGTAATAGGAATTTTTTACATGGGTAAATAAAATTGTAAATCTTCTGGTTGAAATATAGCCCATCAACTCATCACAATTGACCTCAGCAGAATAAAAGAAAAAAAGATGACCCTGGTAAAACTCGTTGAGATTTGAACTCAGAATGCAGAAGACCAAAACTAAATACTGTAAGACATTTTGATGTTTTTTGCCATTTCTGTCATTTCAGTACCTTCAAAGGTTGGAGGGAAAGTTAACATGCATTTTTACATTAAAAAAAAAAAAAAAACTTTATTACACCTTTAAATTGTACATTGTGTCAAATTAAACTCCCGTGATTTATATATCTTTTTACACGCTTCTCTCAATAGATTGTGGTCATGCTGGAGCAGCACCGTTCAAGGGTTTCAGTAAATTATATTGATCGCAATACTTAGTACTGTACTTACTTTTATCAATTTCTATTTTCTGAATAACCGAGTTCACTTTGAGTTATGTTCCTTTATCCATTTATCTCCCCTCACCAAATAGCAATTTCAAGGATTTTACAAGGATTTCCACTGACACAAACACACACATACGAGATAGACAATCCATTTACCAGTGACACGTTTGAATAGTAAACAAGTTCAGTTTAGTATGCTAAGACGTTTCTGATCCTCTGGATTGACCTAGCAAATACACATGCATCTGCTGGATTAAGTAAAGCATTGGATTTTTCTTTTTTATACATTCTATTATGTGTGAAAGAACTTTTAATGCAGTACCTGGTTTTTATAGCATATAAGTGACCAAGTTCACAACATTCCTTCTGGAAGGATGCTAGTCCATTGCTGAGTTCAAGGTGAGCAGTTTTGGGGGAAGAGAATAAGTTGATTACATAGACCTCAGTACTTGACTGGGACTTTATTTTAGTGACCTCGAAAGGATGAAAGGTAAAGTTGATCTCAGTAGGATTTGAACTCAACATAAAGAGTTGGAAGAAATGTCCCTAAGCATTTTGTCCAACATGCTAGCAACTCTGCCAACTTGGTACTTTATTCATGCAATTTACTACCATATCATGATCAACTGGTAAGTACTGGGGTTGGGTAACATGAGTGGATATACCATTATGTCCCTCTATTTCATAAAAATAGCAGAAAGATTGAGTATTTTACTCTTAGCTAAGATATTTAGTTTTTAATTTGATGGAGATTGAGGTCAGTGGGCAATTTAGCTTAATGGTAGAGAACTCAGCTGGTATCTGAGGGGTGCAGGTCCATGTCCCATGGCTGTCTGCTGACAACTTTTTCCATCTTATAATAGCATAATACAAGTATTTTTTATACACCCCCAGTTAAAATAATAACCTCATTGAAACAAATTAACATATTTTACAACATAAAATCTCCAAACACAATGATTAAATGACACCTTTTACTGTCACCACTATGAACTGGAAAATGCAGATAGAACTAAAGAAAATCCTCATGTTCACAGGCCATATTGCAATAATGAAGCAACACTCTAACCCAGTGTCATGGTCTAACAGATTAAAACGTTTTGATTGTTAAATTAACAGTATCTTCCGATACTGTTAACATGGGATTGAATGGTGAGAGCACTGAAACAAAGTGCTTAAAATATGAGACCAAGGCTGGCAGTGTACAGGTGGGATTTGTGGACTTGTAGTTAAATCTATGATGTCACACTTGGTTGGCATTTGACTTGAGAAGAATATCAGAAGCAGCAATTTGTGAAATACAAAGAATGTTTCATGTAGATATATGGTAGGGATATATGAAAGAAAGACTAAAGCTGAGAGTGAAAAATAAATTCCCAGTAAGAAGTAAAACAAAGTAATCATTGGATGATTGCAGAGGCTCCTAGTTTGGTAAGGTGGTCACATGTTTTACAGGATGAAAGAGCAATATATAACAATAAGGACGAAAATAGCTTGGATATTCCCTTGAAGCATCAATGCAACTCAGTACTGTTAGAAGAAGACATACTGTTGGATGATGCCCCAAATCATGTTGGTCTCTAGTGAACAGCTAATAAAGAGAATGTCCTACAATGCAAGCTGCAAGTAAAATATATGCGAAAACAATATATATATATATATATATATATATATATGACACATGCACACACATGCAAAATTTGACTGCCCTTGTATTTCACAAATTGCTGCTTCTGTTATTCCTCTCGAGTCAAATGCCAACCAAGTGTCAGCCATTGTTGTGGAATTGCTCATAGTCAATAGAAATATCCACTTTATGGTGGTTAAGACTGTTGCATACCAACCATCATATACAGCCCTTAACTAGTATCAAATCAGTAAAATAAGTGGGAATTCATCTTGCAAAGTATGGAAGTAACTCCCCATTCTCTTTTCCAGGCCTATAAAGTAACTTGAACTCAGTACTATAAGCTAGCAGAACATCAGATCAGCCATACATCTACCAAAGTGGTATTACAAATTAGTGGAGTGTATTCAATGTACTGCTTTAGTGCACTGTACCTAGATGCCAATAATGGTATCTAGTACACTTGTTATCTACTACAGTGAATAATAGATGACAAGTGTACTTTGGAACTGATAAACTTTATTGCCACTCAAAAAAACTATGCTTCTGTTAATTTTGAAAATGAAGAACTTGAATGCATTTCTGAAAATAAACTTCTGCATTAATTTGTATATTAGGCTGGTTTTAGAAATAATTTAGCAAAGATGTCTCACATAAAATTATGGTGGAAGCTTGAAAGATATGAAAACTAATACAAAAGAATTTGTATCAAGTTTTGGTTGTTTTGGATCCATCCATCCGTCTTCTCTGACCAGCATTCCTGAAAGGTCATGAGGGTTGGGTCCTTGATAGGATCCTATCAGAAGCAACTGTCATTAGACTTTCTGATTTAATTTTCAAGGGTGACTAAATGAAACTATGGATATTATCTTACTTTCTCATTCTTGGTCTACCCCTAGGTCTCCTGCTAACTGAATCAAAAGAATGATATATCGAGCAAAGTTCTGAGTATTTATATTTAATTATATACTTACATGCAGCAATTCTTGAATATAGAGGTTCACTTTCACTTTATCAAACTACAACCTAGTATTATTTTGCCTGGTAAAGGTGGAGAGCTGGCGGAATCGTTAGCACACTGGGCAAAATGCTTAGTGGCATTTTGTCCATCTTTATGTTCTGAAGTTCAAATTCTGTTGGAGCCACCTTTACCTTTCATCCTTTTGGGGCTGATGTAATCAACTTATCCCAGGCCCCCAAAATTGCTGGCCTTGTGCCAAAATTTGAAATTATTTTGCCTGGTAACTTGGGACTAAACAAAAGTATTTATTTTGATTTATTTTTTTATTTAATTTGAAGAAACACAAAAATGAACATGGAAAAATCATTTTCTAACAACAAAAATTGTGTTGATTTTGTTTTTATATCAACAAAAATGAAGAGC
The DNA here is from genome assembly GCF_046866305.1 of Octopus bimaculoides. NCBI lineage: Eukaryota > Metazoa > Mollusca > Cephalopoda > Octopoda > Octopodidae > Octopus > Octopus bimaculoides. The sequence goes on along the minus strand of NC_142947.1, from coordinate 34,860,468 downwards.
TCTTTCATTTCACTTTGAATTAAGTAAAGAAAAAATCTCAGTAATACATGGTGAAGTGATTAGAATTCCTAGCTTTCACCCAGGTAACGTGAGTTTGATTTCTGGCATGAGGACATCATACAATTTTTTTCTGGTGGGGCAATTAAATTAGATATGACCTGGGCCAAAACATAATATATATGTATTAGTCCCAGGTCACCAGCCTCCAAATACCATGAAATGATATGAGCTGCAGTTCAACAAAGTGAAAGTGGGTCCCTATATTCAGGGATTGCCCTGCATGTGTGTTAACAAGCTGCTTTCCCATAAATAATTACAAACTAAATATTGGCTTAAATCAAAAGTTAATACCTACATTAGCTAGGCCTTTGCTGTCACCTTTTTTTTTCTTTTAGCTATGCAGTTGTCACATAAAAAAATGACTGGTTATACTGAAAACTAGGCAGAGTTCTGGTTTAAAAACCCCATATAATCCCTCATAACTTTCTGTTTTGGGGATTTTTCAGAAATTTTTTGCAAATTTATGTTTTGCATATAGGAATCCATACAATTATACAAAATAAAATTTTTTCAATTTTTTAAAATCTACCCTGTATCCCATAAATCCCCAAATTCCACTCTTCCATTTTTTATTTTCTTTAATCAGAGTTTAAAATATAGACAGTCCCACTGCGTGGCACCTTGGGCAAGTGTCTTCTACTATAGCCTCGGGCCGACCAAAGCCTTGAGTGGATTTGGTAAACAAAAACTGAAAGAAGCCCATCGTATATATATATATATATATATATATATATATATATATATGCGTATGTGTGTTTGTGTGTCTGTGTTTGTCCCCCCAACATCGCTTCACAACCAATGCTGGTGTGTTTACATCCCCGTAACTTAGCGGTTCGGCAAAGAGACCATAGAATAAGTACTAGGCTTACAAAAAAAAATAGAATAAGTCCTGAGGTCGATTTTCTCGACCAAAGGCGGTGCTCCAGCATGGCCACAGTCAAATGACTGAAACAAGTAAGAATAAAAGTCCGAATTTTTTGCTTAAATCCCAGTAATGGCCCACCCTTGGGTGCATCATTACTCCATTAAATGTTTATGGGCAGAAAAATATAGAAAAACATCAATACATGTCAGAGTGACAAAGAAACGAGCAAGACATCAGATGGTCGTGAAATGGGCTAAAAACAGCAGCTAAATTGCCCTTAAATCACTTTTGATTTTCTGTGCATAATCGTATGAAGTCCCGTGTGTAGAATTTTTCTGAATTCTCGTGTGCAAAAATTTTCTTAAAATTCCAAAAAATAAAATTGGTGGAATTCGGTTTACGCATAACTTTTCAATTTTTGGAATTTTCAGAAATTCTTTACGAATTTATTATTCAACACACGGGAATTAACAAGACTATGGGGGAAAAAATTGCTTTTAATTTTTCTAATTTTCTAATTAAATCACAGTTTAAAATACGGACAGTCAGAATTTTTGGCTTAAATCCCAGCAATAGACCATTAAATGCATTTATGGGGTGAAAGATACTGAAAAACATCAAAACGTCAGAGTGAAAAACAAAGGCGGAACGTACGAGGTGGTCATGAGATGTGCTAAAAATAACAGCTAAATAGTCCTAAATCATGCAGCAACTTTTTTTTTTGCGATGTGGGGTGTGCATAATGGTATGGGTTCCCATGTATAGAATACAAATTCTCAAAACATTTCTGAAAATTCCAAAAAATTCGGGATCTGAAATGTTATTCCTTGCAGCGGTTTTCCACTGCTCAGAGAACGAGAGATTTTACGCTGTCGCTCGACTCGCTAGAAATAGCAGATAAATTTTCTTCACCTCACACCCTATCATCTTAAAAAAATAAAACAGAACACCCTGAATAATGTAGTCTTAGATATACTGAGTAGAAATAAAAGACGGTGTGGTCTAAACATATTTGTTTTTGTGAAGTCCCATGTCAGCCCTCAGCAGGCAGACGTATGATTCGTGATATTCGAGCCGTGATCATTTCGTCTTATGCTCAAAAAAGTATTCTCTGAGTTGCCATTATCCAACTAGTTTCATTTCCAGGCAGAAAGTGTGCTTTGAGGAAGAATTGCTTACTACTTCTAACTTGTCGAATCATCACGTAGATGTTTCCTCGTCGAAAATTTTGTATCGATGGCAGCAAGAATTGTTAAACTACTCAGCAATTTTACCATGAAAACTAAACATTCGGTACATTGTTCACTCCCTTTCGGCAGGTGTCTCGGGCAAGCAGAACTATTGACTTTGTTCGATTAATTATTGACAAAGGCAGAAGCTTTATGAATGACAAAAAAAAATGCTTCATTAACATAAGAAAATTGAAGCGACCAGCTGTTGTGGTCGGCCTTAACTTTTGTTTGTTTCTGATTGGTTAAGATTTCGATATAATAGCCAATCAAAGAAAGTATTACAGTTTCAAATCAGTCACACCGCTTTCACAATCTTTCCTTTTCCGGTTAGCTTGTCGTGTTGACAACAAGAAGTCTTCCTTTGTAGATAAGTGATCGGGTCCCATCCTCAAGAATAATTCACGCTTTCTCTCAGATCATCGGACATGGGAAGACTATTAAGACATATCTTTCTTTTCCTCTTATTGGTATTACCATCAACAATTAACTTCCTGAATACAGGTAAGTTCTTTGATAGGAGTTTTAAGCACTAGTTTGGTATTTGTACATACGTGGCATTCTGTGTTTGGGTCGCTCCTATCACGCCGTACTGTGGCAGAAACAAATATGAAAAGGCGTTTTTCCTTCTTTTTAATGCATGTGTAAAGTAAAGAGTCCTTCACTAAAATGTTTAAAACCTAACAATGATTACATTTTGTTTTATTATTCCATTAATTTCCAAAGTGATTCATATCCTGTATTTTGCGATGTCGGCACTTTTTCTCGATGTCAACTTTGGAAGTGGTTACCGCCTTTCATTATGGCAAGCATGGATCATCTCTAAATTTATCATATTTACCGACATACAATTTCTTAATTATTAATTTTCACTGTTATTTATTAATTATATTATAAGAAATACCTTTCTATAGTTTAATTTTAATCGAAATTACTGGACAAATGCCGGCCGGTTTCGACATAATAGTGTTCACAATATGTCTAGCAGACAGCATTAACTTGTCGACTTGTTTAAATGAATTAGATTACAGAGAAGCGTTTCCATTAAAGACAATTTAGTCTTTAATATATTCTTCTGTGTTTTGTTTGTCGTTTTGCCACCACCTTCATTTGGTAAACTTTTCTTTGGATCTGGATGGAAACAGAATTTGTTTAATGCCACAGCAATCCATCCAGATATGGCAATTCCCACGAACTTTTCTATTAGATTACCACATCACATTTGGTGTGCAATAAATATGTTGATTCGGTTCTGGTTCTTATGTGAGAAAGACGATAATTTTGTAGTTTTGTTAACCACATTTTCGGTCATTTATTAAATAAATATAAAAGAAAAAGCTTAGGACAAAGTTATATTCGACGCTTCTTACAGTACATTTCTTTTAATTTTAAATGTAAGTGAATCAAGCTTAATTATAAATACTCATATTTAGAAATATTTCACTGTTTGTGTGGTGGGAGAAGACACATGCCCTAGAAGTTTTGTTTGGTGACTTTGCTAAGTCCATTTACTTACACGTAAGCAGAGTGTTCCTTTTGTCCCCACCCCCCTCTCTCGTTCCCATTAGAAAGTTATTTCTGTTACACTCCTTCTTTTTAGAATATGCATGTGTTTCTCAGCTGAATATTTAATTCCTTTTTTTATTCCAACATTTTCTTGGAACTTGACACAATTATTTCATGTTCTGAAAACACCTGCAAACTGGTTCTGGTGGTTTTTAGTTAATATGTATCGAACGTGTCACATGATTGTTTCATCTTGTTTCAGACACAATCAGTCTTTTCTTTGACAACACGATGGCCATAGTCCCGTTATATTACAATTAAAGTGATATAGCATGGATATATCAGGATTTGTTACGGGAAAACCTATTTAATTTCAGTTACATGTTGGATTGGAATAACTGAGAAGGCGGCCATATGGTTGTTTTATTGTTGATACAGGACAGGCCTCGATTAGTTTCATATTTTAGTTTTAAACGATAACTGTCTTAGATTTTAAAACATATTTCCATCGCTATTTGAGACGAATAAATTGGTTTGCTTCTGTATGAACTCAGAATTATTGAAAATACAAGGCAAATTTTCGCTTTTAGGAAAGTCTTAAGCAACGAATATTTTCAATAATGAAAGTAAAATTGTGTTCTGCAGGGAACCAGCATCCTGGGTAACGTTCTCAAATATTCTGTGATTACATTAATAATTGTGAACAAAACATAGTTATCAACTAGCTAACTGTATCGAGTGGTACAGAGTGTGAATGATAGCAAATAAAGGAGATACAAATTTCATCATCGCCTTTGATTAAACTTTGGTGAGGATATGAAGCTCAGAAGATCCACGAATCTCGGAGATGCATATATATATATATTTTTAAATAGCAGTTCCTTTTATCATTGGTAATAAATAAACACTTTTCCTTTTTTTTTATACCAATGAAACACCTTCACTTTTGACCAGGTATAAACACTTGGCGACTCGGAAACGAAAAGTGCCCGTTATTCCATGTCTTTAGATTTTTTCCTTTTTTTTATATTTAAAAAAAAAAAAAAACTGTATGGAATAGGATTTAATAGAGATTTAGCAGCTATTTCTAGCAATCCGGACAGCCACGTACAGTCTCTCTCCAGCTGTGAAAAACATAAACCACTCCATGCTTTCTGCATGTGGTGGCCCAATTTTGGTGAACTTTGTAGTCAATCTACAATGTTTGGTTTGCTTATTTTTAGCAATTTGTTTTTCTTTGAAGTGTGCAACATTTATCTGGATTATCCAAATATCAAATTTCAAAAGAAATTATAAGATATTTGTTTACTTCGTTTTTTGGTAATATCTGCTTCGTGTATAGACACCATGTCTAACAGTATGTTTGTGGATAGGCGAAGTGAGATCAGCTGAGCTAGATATTGGAATTTCACCAGGTGCTGAGTGCCCTCTTTAGAAATTCTTAGAAATACACCTTATTAATTCCGCTATTGCTGAATCCCAGCACAGGACTGAAACTAGTCCAGCTAATCCCTCTTTTTCAGTCCACAAAACTATCATACATACAGGCAAGGTATTTATATCTGTCTGTACATAAAATTCTACATTTATATTCTATTATACCATTTATCATTGAAATATAATAGAAAATAAGAGTACTGGCAGTACTCCAGCATGGCCACAGTTTTAGGGCTGAATCACATAAAAGAATAAAAAGAAAAAACATTGCAAAATCTGTACATTTAGAGGTGGAAGTAACAAAAGTCATACTTTTCAGTATTTTGAAAGATTCCTGGATAGTTTTTATAAAATAATTTTTTTACATAAACACACACAACACAGTTCACTCTTTAATTATATAATAAAGAACAACTACGACTATTAAGGTACAAAATTCTTACATTATCTTGGTTGTTTTTTAAAACCAAGTCAGTTCTTATCAAACAATAAGTAGTCCAGTGTAACCATCGTGTCATTGTATTTCCATGACTATATTATCTTTCTCTCCCTCTCTTTGTAAGATGGTAGCTTCCTGAGCAGAAAAAATAGTCTTATACAATATTAAACCTAAAAGTTAAGTTAGAGCAACATGGAAAATAATATGGGTTTCAAATTTTAGCACAAGGCCAGTAATTTGGGGGAAGGGAGTAAGTTGATTACCTCAACCCCATTGCTCGACTGGTGCTTATTTTATCGACCCTGAAAGGATGAAAAGCAAAGTTGAACTCTGAGCATAAATATGGATAAAATGTTGCTAAGCATTTTGCCCAGCACAGTATCAAATCTGCGAGCTTGCCACCTCACATGGAAAATGATATTGCAAATAATAATGGTTTCAAATTTTAGGCACAAGGCCAGCTATTTCAGGGTAGGGGTAAAGTTGATTACATTGACCCCTGTGTTCAACTGATAATTATTTTATCAACCCTGAATAGATGAAAGGCAAATTTGACCTCAGTGGAATTTGAACTCAGAACATAAAGACAGACAAAATACTGCAAGCACTTTATCCAGCATGCTAACAATTCTGCCAACTTGCCACCTAATATTGCAAATAATGACATAAGAATAGTGTAAATGTCTTGTCCTTCTTGTAGCTGAGGTTTTTCTAACTCCCAGAAAGAAAATCATGGCAATGCTCTTCATTGTATAAAAGCTAATGTTCATATGATCATATGACTCTTGGATCCACTATATATATATATATATATATATATATATATATATATATATATATATATATATACATACACACACACACACACACACATACATACATACAATATGGAGTTACAATAGATGACAAGAGGTTCTCTGGGTATCCCTGTTGTTAAGTGGGGGACAGGTAAAATTTGTAGAGGATGTGTATCTTATGGCAGTTGATGCTATGTTAGTTGGATAACTGAAAGCTGTTCAAATAGATAAGCTCTTTTTACTGACAAATTTTTCATGCTAATTTTCTTCATAAAGATTGAACTCTATATTGAATAATTTTTTCCTTATATATATATATATATATTAAATATGTGCAAAATATACAGTAGAAGTCACCTATTGTGATCACTTTATGACAGTCTTTTTATTATCAATGATTGGCTAACATTAAGTGGAAGATATAACAATCTCTTTCCCTCAATTTAGGTAACCATGTATCTCCTCTAAAGCAAAACACCTGTTTTTGTCTCTATCATAATTTAACTTCTCATCTCCTAGCATGAAGACACCGCCTTCCATACCACTCCCCCTCTCAGTTAAGGGATCTTTGTCTTGTAAGTTACTTGGTCATCTTACCAGTGCTGGTGCCATGTAAAAAGAAGTTATTTCCAGTATATCTGAGTATATAGATTAAAAGTCACTTCAGTTGTTTTGTTGCTCTGGGTCAGCTTTAACCAAACAGACCTATCACATCCAAGTAGTAAGCCAAATGACTAGGCACACTTCACAGATCTGTTATACTAAAACATACCATGTCCTTGCCCCAGCTAAACATGCTGTGATTGTTGGTTTGTATTGGGCTCAGTGTGACCATGTTGCATTCTCCTGGCCATGCTGTATTCTCTGTCCTGTCTACATTTTTACACACCAACACAGGACACCTGCAATTGGGCTATTATAATGTATAATAAGAATTTAGGTTATATTTTAAGGAGACCACTTGACCTAATCAAACCAACAGAACAAGCAGCCAGACAATAAAAATTATGGATCATCACTCATGGTTTACTAAAACTAGTTGTTAAGTTCTGTAACTTAGCAGCAGCATAATTAGTGCTAGGAGTGGCCAGCAATGGAGTGAAGTAGGTGGAAGAGATTTAGGAAACTGGTTAGTAAAAAGAGACATGTGGTGAAGAGTGAAGTCATATGCAGTGTTCTTCTGAAATGTGTTGTATGATAATGGAAGAAGAGCAATGAAAATAGGATCTGATGTAACTAGAGTGGAGAATTAAGGAGAAAGTGGCTTTTATTAGAAACATTTATGTGATGCATATAGACGAGGACAGCTTGGTAAAGAAGTGCTGATCTCTAACTGCAGAGGGAACCTGTGGGTGGGGTAGACCCAGGAAGACTAAGAATGAGGTGGTGAAATATGATCTTCAGATGTTGTGTTTCACAGAGGTGATGACAAGTGACCAAAACTTACTGTGCTTAAGACACATCAAGTTAAGTGAAACCATAGTCATGGCCAGTGCCAGTGAAGTGTGAAATCATCTGTGCCAGTGACATGTGGGAGGTACCCATGCTGGTGACACATAAAAGGCACCTGTGTCAGTGGCACATATGACACCCTGTACACCCTGTGGAATGGTTGACATTAGGAAGGGCATGAAGCTCTCCACCTTGCCAGCTCCAGTCAAACCACCTTACCCATACCAGCATGGAAAACGGACATTAAATGATGAGGATTTACTTTAATGTATGTGAGAGAGAACTGCACGTTACAGAACTTAACAACTAGTTTTAGTAAACCATGAGTGATGATCCATAATTTTTATTGTCTGGCTGCTTGTTCTGTTGGTCTGCTTAGGTCAAGTAGTCTCCTTAAAATATAGCCTAAATTCCTATTATACATTATAATAGCCCAACTAATTGCAGGTGGCCTGTGTGTGTGTAAAAATGTGTACAGGCCATGTAATTCTCCTTATTAAGTCTAGTTTAAATTCTGGTAAATTTTGTTGAACCAAATCTGAAAAAAAGTTTCTTTGATTCTTCATTGTACTTTTTATAAGGTCAATATACTTGCATGTTTCTTGCATTAGTGAATATCTCAACATATGTTGAAAAAAGAAACCGGTTTTCATCTGTTGTACCCTTGACCTTCTTCAAATTGTATTTAGTAATGTTCTCAGAATTTGGAACCAAACCCTTTGTTAAATCTATGTGAGAAGATTGTTCTCAATTTGTTGTCTATACTAAGGATATTCACCTTATTAGTTTTTTATATATATATATATATATATAATTTGACATGTATGACCGAGACTTTTGGAAATGTGCTGTGCGTGAGAAGACCCGGCAAGCCAAGTGAGATTGTTGCCAGTGCCCCTGGACTGGCTCTTGTGCGGGTGGCACATAAGATGTACCATCCTGAGCGTGACCGTTGCCAGTACCGCCTGACTGGCCTTGTAGGGTTTTCCAGCGAGATCGTTGCCAGTGCCCCTGGACTGGCTCTTGTGCGGGTGGCACATAAAAGACACCATTTCGAGCATGGCCGTTTTCGTGCGGGTGACACGTAAAAGCACCCACTACACTCTCTGAGTGGTTGGCGTTAGGAAGGGCATCCAGCTGTAGAAACTCTGCCAAATTAGATTGGAGCCTGGTGTAGCCATCCGGTTGCACCAGTCCTCAGTCAAATCGTCCAACCCATGCTAGCATGGAAAGCGGACGTTAAACGATGATGATGATGATGTATATATAGCTTGACTGACCCACTAGCTAAACTACAACTCTTGACATGTAACACTATATTTATTCAAGTAACACTATTTTATGCTTGATTTTAACTGCAAAAACTGGGGTGCAGCTTATACACAGGGCAAATCTAAATCAATGAAAGGAAAAAAATTTTGTACTGCGATTTAAAATTAGAGTTGTGACTTATGCATGAGTAGATATGGTAATTATTGCTGAGATAGTGAATATAAGCATTGATTAGGTGTAGTAGTTTAGCTGGTGAGTATGAGTTCAGTCTCTGGGTTAGTCAATCTACATACATTGAGGTTCAAACAAAATAATACAGGCTGTATCACAAGTACTAGAATAATACAGAGAATATCCCTACTGTTGACAATGAAATGAGTACAATCTATTCTTGGGGATTTAAGAAAAGGTTTATTCCAAATTCTGAGACTATTACCAAACTCAGTACGAAGAAATCCAAAAGGTATCACAGCCAGAACATGATACTAACAACCAAGATGATGATGTTAGAACAAATAAATCAGTGTAATAATATTTCCTTATCTCAGAAATTTAGACAAAATTTGTAAGAACATCTTTGTGTATATAAATATTAACAAACTAAAATTTGTTTTCTATAAGATACAAGATGATGATTTATTTTCAAACGCAGAAGAGCCGTTAGAACAGCAGAACTGCTGTTCTAACAGTGTTTCTGCATTTGAAAATAAATTATCATCTTATAAAACCATGTTAGTATTTCAGAAGTGTATGTACCAAGCAAATATGATTTGATCTGAGATTGTGTGTTGAAACTAAAACAATTATAATATGAAAAATACATATTAGCCATTTGAAAACAAAAGCTGTTAACTAAACTTAAACATTATTAATTTAATGTCAACATTTTTGTTGCACAACTGCAGCTTGGTCACTGATGCAGTTCCACTGAATCTGTCAATATGCCAGTGTGTAAAATCTTTTTCCCTACATAGGTATTTTCTAAAATTCTGTAGGTAAATGGCAAAGTACAGCCATGATTTATATACTGGTGTAATTCTTCAGTGGCTTCCTCTCCTCCTCCTCCTATTCCTAATGGACTTTGTATTGCACCAATCTACATACAACAATACAATAACTGCCTGTGTGATGTTGAGCAATGTTGTTATTTTACATCTAGCAAAACAAAAGGCTAAAATCCAAGGAAATGAGTAATTGTATAAACAAAAAACAGTTGTGTTTAATGTAATAATAGTTTCTCAGACTATTAATGCCAGCGTTAGAAATGAAACTTATTTTTATTTACATCTTCACTGTATTTTAATCGTGAATTACTGATGTAAATATTAAAATGTCTTCATCTCTTAAAGTTGAAGTTAATGGTCCAAAATGAATAAATAGTTTGAACAATAACTCATCTCAGGTATGACATTAAAGCATATAATCAAGAAAATAACTGTACCAATCTTAGCTTATTTTACAAATTTAATGTCTGTTTTGCTGACCCATCTGCTCATGGTCTGAGGGGAAATAGATAAGATAAACCTAAGGCCTAGCATGCATGTATCATACCATTTATTTATATAATGAATAAAATGTATTTATAGAGTCTTTACAAGTTAATTAGCTCTTCTGTAATCTAATATTTCTTTCAGATCTGAAACATAAAACTTTTGACTAACAAGCTACTGTTTGGAAGTCAGTGTATGTGTTTCAGAGTGTTAAACTATATATAAAGCACCTCCCGATTGGGTTTCTATAATAGTAAGAGTTAAATTTAGAACCCTTCTTCCAGGAATAGTTTCAGTGAATGATATTGTAAAGCTTCCAGTACAAGTATAGCTGTAAGGCATTTGGCAGAGTGTATACAACATCTTGTCAGTAGAATAAACAAAGTTACTTTTTTCTTTTTTTTTTTTTCCTGGCCAGTGATATGAAAGTTAAATTTAGTCACTGGTACAGCCACATGTGCTAATTTATTGTAGAAAGCTTTTGGAAGAAGAATATTTGAAAATTCGGAATAAATTGCATATAAAAACAGTAATACTTTTGTACCAATCTGTAAATTGAGACTGGGGATTCAGTTTCTAATCTAAGTGCAAGGTCAGAAATTAGATGAAAGGTTTCACAGATTTATCTTCCTTGGTGAAAATCTAATTATAATGAAGAAACATCTTTGGCAACTGCATTGTCTTTTAACTTGTTTCAGTCATTACTCTGCAGCTGTCCTGGGATACTACTGCCTTGAAGGGTTTAAGTTAAGCAAATCAACCCGAGTACTCTTTTTCCTGTTTTGTTAAGCCTGGTGCATTAATTTATCAGTCTCTAGGTTATGGGGACATAAACAAACCAACACCAGTTGTCAAAGACACATATTTTATATGATGGGCTTCTTTCAGTTTCCGTCACAAAGCTTTGATTGAACTGGGGCTATAGTAGCAGATACTTACTCAAAATGCCATGCAGTAGGACTGAACCCAAAACCATGTGGTTGGGAAGCAAGCTTCTTAACACACAGCCACATATTTCAATATTTCAATTTTACTTGCACTCTTACCAAATTTAGTGTAAGGTCTCATTTCCTAATACCTATAAAGCAAGATTAAATTTGTCTTTATTTCTAAAATTATGCTGTTTTTTGTCCATAGATATCGTCAATCCACATTATTTATAAATTTCTTGTCAGTGGATTTGATATAAAGACACTAAAAAACGCTCACTGTATGTACATGTTTGTGTTTCCTTGTCTTTACATTGTGTGATAGCTGTAAATGAGTGACACTATCATACAAGCAGCCATTCATTTCAAATATTCTGCCAAAGCATTATCTTGCTTAGAAACAGTTGAAAGGTGACAACAAGGAGGGCATCCGGGTGTTGAGAATTACTCCAATAAACTCTGATTCATGTCAGTATGGAATAGTGAGCATTATGATACACACACACACACACATATAAATATCAGGTCATTAAGAATGAAATGTCCGATTTTCTTATGCACCAAGTTTGACAGTCGTTAACTCTGATGTTTTATCCTGACAATGCTTTGTTTTACAACACTGAAGGGTTACATCATCATTTTTCAAAATGCAATTCATGGTGTCTGATTATATTGTGAGTTTTCTTTTGTAAATCAATTTTTGTGAATCCATGGATAAATCAAAAATTGTGTTGCTTATGAATATGAGTTCCATCATGGAACCAATACATCCCAGACGGCTCGAAACATCAATAAGGTGTTTGGTGAAGATGTGAATGAGCACACTGTATGTCGATGGTTTGAGAAGTTCCAGTCTGGTGTCTTTACTCTTGGTAGATGTGAAACCAAGGTGGATAATGATGAACTGGAAACTGTAGTGGAAGCACTTACATCTCAAACTATGCTCGAGTTAGCAGCAAGGTTTGATGTTTCGATTCCAACTGCATTGGACCATCTGAAAGAATCGTTATGGTAAAGAAGCTGGACGAATACCACACAAACTGAATGAGCATTAAATGACATGTTGTCTTGAAACTTACTGTTCTCTGCTGTCATAGCATAAAAGCAGACCATTTTTGCATCATATTGTTATGTGTTATGGAAAATGGATTCTTTTCAACAATAGCAAGTGTTCTGCATAGTAGTTGGATAGAGACAAGGTGAGAAAACACAATCCAAAGAAAGCCAATGATGTCTATTTGGTGGTCCAGCAGATGTATACATCATCCAATTGGATGAAATGATGAGTGAACTTGTAATTAAACAACCAGGATTGGTCAATAGAGACAGGCCAATTCTCTTGTAAGATAATGCTTGACCATTTGTTACACAAAGAACGCTACTCAAGTTACTGGAACTGAACTTGGAAGTACTCTGTCATCCACCATATTCACCAGACATTGCGTCAACTGACTGTCATGTATTTCAGGCATTAGACAACTGGGAAATATGTCCTGTGTGTCACATGTGATACACAGGACAGACAAGGGGGTAGTTATACTTTACCACAGATAATTGTCTGCAAAACTGAATATTTATTATCTGTGGATTTTCCACAGGTGCCCGCTTGCTTATGATTTACAAATTTGCTGGACAAGAGTATAGTCACATACATTACCTTCAGCATATTACTACTACTTAGTTTATTTCACTCTAACCGTATTCAAATTCTGAACCTATTGGGATAAAACTAAACATACTTATAGTGTATGTTCTGTTTCTCTTCCATTTCCAACTTTATTTCCTTTCTGTGCTGCACTGCACATTGTTCCATCCTTGGAAGCACATCAGTTATTTTTTTTTTCAAGAAAAGAGATTGCTAGTTCCTCCTTACTTAATCACAAGCCTTCTCATGACATGACACAACTGATTCCAAGAGAGAACAAGAAGAAAAAAAATCCAATCCTAATATTTGACTCGTACTTTACCGATCAACCTAGGAAGAATGAAAGACAAAGTTGACCTGATATTTGAACTCAAAATGCAGGGAGCTAGAACAAATACCACAAGGTATTCTACCTAGTACTTTAACAACTCTGCCAATATGCTTCGTTACCATTCATACCACCACTTTTTTTATAATGGTAACCTTTATAACATGTTGTTGCAACTATGATAAATATTGCATCAGCATTTTTTTTTTTTCTTTCCTCATTTTACATCAGTTTTTTCTTCAGTCTTCACTGCTTGTTAACCACCCACTCATTTATTTATTTATTTTTTACTCTATTTTGATCTTAAATAATAATTTTGTCACAGATCTTTATTGGTGTTCTTATTATTTATTCTAACCCAGTGTAAGGCAGCAAGCTGATAAAGTTGTTAACATGCTTAGCATTTCTTTCAACTTTACATTCTAAGTTCAAATTCCACCAAGGTTGACTTTATCTTTTCTAGGTCAATAAACACTTAGGTTGATGTAATTGGCTAGCCCTATGGCCAAAATTTCAGGCCTTGTATTTCAACCAAGTGTTTCTCAACCGTTTTTGTTCTATGCCTCACTTTGGTTTTCCAAAATAATGTGTACCCCACCATGATATATATAATATCCTTTACTTGTTTCAGTCATTGGATTGCAGATATGCTATGGTATCACCTTGTAGTGTTTAGTTGAACAAATCAACCCCAGTACTTGTATTTTTCAATCTGATACTTATTCTATCAGTTTCTTTTTGTCAAACCTCTAAGTTATGAGAATGCAAACAAATCACTACCAGTTGTCAAGTGCACAAATGCACATGAGCTCCCATACAGTTTCCATTTACTAAATTCACTTACAAGGCTTTGGTCAGCCCAAAGCTATAGTAGAATACACTTGCCTAATATGCTATGCTGTGGGATTGAACTCAAAGCTATTTGCTTGTAAAGTGAGCTTCTTAGCCAGAGAGCCATACCTGCACTTGCATTCAAAAGACACTTTAATTAAAGCTTTATTGCAAGTTTTATTCACTTATTATTTACTTTCCATTCTGAAGTCTGTGGTTTCAGTTCTTTTTTTGTAGAACCGTTTTACTTCATTACTTAAGTAAGTTAAAGCAGGAACCTCCACATGGTTGCTTCTCTTCCATTGCAATTTGTCTTATTAAAAACAGAAGCAACCACTCTCATTCTATAATTATGAAGGGCACCCGTCTGTGAAGATAATTTATTGGTTTTACATTTTGGCGCAAAGCCAGCAGGTTCGAGGGAGGGTGTAAGTTGATCCTATCAACCCCAGTGTTCAATAGGTGCTTATTTTATCGACCTTGAAAGGGATAAAAGGCGAAGTCAACCTCAGCAGAATTTGATCTCAGAATGTAAAGTCAGATGAAATGCCACTAAGCATTTTGTCCAGCTTGCCACCTTATCTGTGAAGATAATTCATTTAAAAAATTAATGTACAAACATCAAAATTAGCAGAACTATTCCACATGTATTATGAAAAAACGAATGTAAATTTACTTAAATATTCTCTTCTAGTGACCTATGATTCAATTTTTAATCTTTATGGCTCTGTTATTTTCCAGCTTATAACATATATAATAAAGGGGCTCCTTTATGGTCATTCTGGCTGCTAGTAATAACAGCCAAAACTCCCCAACAACCTAAAACATACATTGGAGAGTATCATTCCTAATGTCTTTGTGTCGGCACTCTGTCGCTTACGACGTCGAGGGTTCCAGTTGATCCGATCAACGGAACAGCCTGCTCGTGAAATTAACATGCAAGTGGTTGAGCACTCCACAGACACGTGTACCCTAAACGTAGTTCTCAGGGATATTCAGCGTGACACAGTGTGACAAGGCTGGCCCTTTGAATTACAGGTACAACAGAAACAGGAAGTAAGAGTGAGAGAAAGTTGTGGTGGAAGAGTACAGCAGGGTTCGCCACCATCCCCTGCCGGAGCCTTGTGGAGCTTTAGGTGTTTTCACTCAATAAACACTCACAACGCCCAGTCTGGGAATCGAAACCGCGATCCTATGACCGTAAGACCGCTGCCCCAACCACTGGGCCATTGCGCCTCCACCATTCCTAATGTACAAAAGCGAAAAAAACTGGAAAACTTTTGACCATAGACCTACTCAATCAGGGCTTAGGTTGAGCTATAAAGTACTTGAATTTGTTTCTTATTGATGCACTAGACTCCGTGTCTCTCAAACCCTGTTATTAACTGCTACAAGAACAAAGGAGATGCACTAGAGTTAGAAACTACATGAGTGTCAAGTTTATGGACCAGGTTGTGAGAATGAGTGAAAGGATCCCAGCAAAATTGATTAGAACTAGGAGTATCCTTGATGAGATGCGGTATCGGTTTATCTCATATTTATCAACATAGAAAAGGTCTTTGACAGAGTGTCACACTCTAACCTGGTGGTCACTAAAGAAACTAACCTTCAATGGTTGTGCAAACCATATGCAGTGATGTACTTAGCAATGTGTACAGCACAACCATGAATTTAGTATGTAGGTAGTGGTCCATTGAAGCTAAATATTTTTAGCCTCCTTAGTTTATCACTGTCCTCCAGACCATTACAGAGGAGGTTAAGACTGGTCAACTGTGGGAACTTGTGTATGCTGATGACTTAGTTCTTATAACTGAATCAAAGATTTAGAGAAGACATTCTAGATATGGAAACAAAACCTTGGACTGGCAGACCCTCTCTTTTCTGCCCATTTACCACTTCCTTGGTAAACTTTCTGTAGTAAGCCATGGCAGGTTTACAATGAGACTTGTTGCAGGCAGATGTTAATAGCAGAGAGCATGGATGGATTGAAGGGGAAGTTGAATAGGCAGAAGGTCTGTATGGGAGTAATAGGTATGAATGTGAATGTTAGAAAACCAAAGGTGATGGCAAATGATAAAGCAGGTGCTGAGGTGGCAGAACAGGGAATGTGTGCAGGCAGGTTCATCAGAGCTGTTGTAGTGTTGTAGTTACTTAAGTATGACATGTCTAAGGTGAGAACTGCAGATGGGAGGGAGGGAATGTGAGTTAGCTCTTGAAAGAAAATGAAGATGGAAGGTGTGAAAACATTTTGTTACCTAGGAGATAATTTGAATGAAGAAGGTGAATTGAAGTTAGTGAAGGTAGCTAGAGTAGATGCGCATGAAAGAAGTTCTAGGAACTGAGAGGTGTAGTAATGGGAAAGGAAGTGTCACTGAAATTGATGAGAAAGTTATATATGTTGTATGTATAAGTCGTCATGACTGATAGGAGTAAAGACATCAGTGATGAATGAGGAGCAGGAAAGAAGAGAAATGAGAATGGTTTAGTGAATGAGTGATCCTGGGAGGGAGGAGTTTAAACGATGAATTGCTGAGAGTGATGGAAATAGTCACTGATGAATAGAATGAGATGACTAGGACATGTACTGAGGAAGGTTAAAGGTAACAAGGTGGAGAAGTGACAAATGAATGTGGGAGGATGTAGAGAAAGGGGGAGCAAGGCAGATGTGGTTAGAAATAATAGAGGCAAGGAGGTTGTCCAAGAGATGGAGAAGTTGGGGCAAAATGAAATGTCTAACCCCTGCTTTGGCAGGGAAAATGGCCTTGAAACATTTGTTTCCATATAAATGATTAATATCATACAACCCTTTAGCATTCAGATTATTTTATCAACTGTAATACATATTCATTCACATTGATTTGAATTAATCATGCATTATCTTTGTAGTTTTGAGATTTCTATGACATGGTTGCTTATGTTTTGAACGACATTGTTAGGTATAGATGAGAAGCTAGATTTGGCCAGCTTTAACATAAAACAGGGAGAAAATTTGGGGCCAGATATGACTTGTATGCTAAAGGGTTAAAGGTAAAAAGAATAAAGGATTAAGCTTTTAGTTTTCTTTCTTTGCATTCTGTGTCAGATTAGACCAAAAATAAAAAAGAATTATTTCATGCATTTGTTCTCACATTGTCAAGAGTGAAAATAACAAGAAATGTGCATACAGAATGACTTTGCCTTTAACCATGTTGGATTGTTAAAATTAAGTTTGTTATATTCTGATTTCAGTTTATTGACTGGATATCGCTTTCTTACAAATTTTTGATCTTATTTCAACACCAGAAAGCAATATCATATTATACGAAGATGGGAAAAAATGTCTTTTTTTTTTTTCTGTAGGAGGTTGCCAGAATGGATTGGCAATGGCAGAAGATGCTGATCCTGTTGAAGGGGAAGAGGAAGAAGCCACTGTAGAAACAGATGATGGAGCAAGCGAAGAAGCAGGGACAGTTGAAACAGAATCTGCAGTATCAGATAAAGTGAGTCATCCCTCTTGAGGTATAGTGGCTGAGAATTGTCTTTTTCCATTCACTCCATAAATGTTAAAGTATCAAGTTAAGTTACACAAAAGTTATTAAAGTGTCAAGAAAGCAGAGGAACAAACGAAATATGTCTTGCAGTCTTTACTTACATGCTTTTTACATTTTGTGTTAAAATCCTGCTGATATAAACCTTGCTATTCATCCTTCCAGGCTTAAGAAAGAAATAAAATACCAGTCGAGTACTGGGGCCTCTTATAGTTGACTATACCATGCCTTCACCCAGATGTGTGAAGGCATTGTACCAACGTTAGAAGTCTGATAAAAGATCAGTGTGATCTGGTGATAACTCCATTCCATTCATTAATTTTAATATAGTGTGGCCATTGCCAGTACCTCCTGACTGGCCTTCGTGCCGGTGGCACATAAAAGCACCCACTACACTTTTGGAGTGGTTGGCATTAGGAAGGGCATCCAGCTGTAGCAACTCTGCCAAATCAGATTGGAGCCTGGTGTAGCCATCTGGTTCACCAGTCCTCAGTCAAATCGTCCAACCCATGCTAGCATGGAAAGCGGACGTTAAACGATGATGATGATATTGCATGCATGTGTATTTATTATGTGCTATTCACATAGTAAAAGTAAAAGGCTTAAGTTGATGTGTTAATGATGACCAGCACTTAATATCTGGTATAGGTGTCTTGTCAGTGTCCTATTTAGCTGTGACCTGTAGATACCAGGTTATCTAGTGGCTAATATCATATGCAATCAACTGACATCTTATTGATGAGGAGATTGATCTCATCTGCTTCAGGAACTAACTTTGAGATCTTTTGGTGTGCAGAGATTTATCATGCTATCTATATTCCTGTAACTGGGTTTAGTAATAAGGAATTATGAAGGTTAACGACTTCAAAAAATTGGAATCCATGGTTAACGAATTTATCAAAATATCCAATGAAAAGCAATGAGATTTTGCTTTATAGTTTTGAAATAGGAATTGAAGAAATAGTTTAATAAATGGGTTTATTTTAGAGATGGACATCTTATTCAATTTAAATCTTATTGGTGAGATTCAATTTTGTCACTTTTGATCATTTTTAAGAGTTTCTGCTACTAAAACTTTTGTCTTCTACTTAAAAACTATCCTAGGAAATAGTGTTTAAATTTATTATGTTTTTATTTCAGGGAGAAGAAGAAGATGATGATGATGAAAAACCATTGAGTGCATCACCTTTTGCTGATACCTACATTCTTTTCATCAAGCCAGTGACATCTACAGGTGAGGATATCTTCAGAGTAATTATTTGAAAATATTCTGCCTTTGTGTCAGAAGTTTAGAATCTGATTACTGAGCACATTAATTATCAATATTAATTAATCTTAGACATAACCATAAATTATTAATCAATAGATAATCAATGCAAAACTTTAGCTATCAAACTGAGCTTACATATTCTGTCACAATACATAATTCGAATATATTATATAGTTATAATACCAATATAATTTCTATATAATGCTTTCGTGGCTTCATTGATAGGCTTTAAATGTTTACATAATTGTTGTGAATATTTGGACTATAGCTACTGGTTATAAAGTTAAATTTTTAAACTATGGATACCTTCTTTACATTTGACAGATATTTGTCAAATGTAAATAGTGTACAGAATTCCTCATCTCTTAAATATAGAACTGAGTGGACACTTTATAATGATTAAGAACTTTCTTGTACTTCAAAGAGTAGTTAATGATACTGACATAGTTTTAGACTCCAGGTAAAAATATTTTACTTTTCTCTTGAAGTATTTCTTAGTCTTACCCAGAAACACTAAATACTATAACAGTCCACATATATTTTAGCAGACTGGAGGGCCACGGTAATTAGTAGTCAGATGTTGGCTAAAATAACTACCCTACTCTCTCTCTTTCTCTCTCTCTCTCTCAGCCACATAACTTCTGAAAGTAGTGTTAGTTTGTTATGGCCCAACATTTCAAGTGGTAGCACTTTGTTTAGTCATTTCATCTATTTCTTATATAGAACTGCCAGCTGGAAAGCCTGTCCGGATATTAGTTGGTTTCACGAATATTGGCAAGAATGACTTTACTGTTGACACTATGGAAGCTTCTCTTAGATATCCTCAAGACTTCTCATTTTATATCCAGAATGTAAGTGCCACAATTTCCTGAAATATAATTTATTTGTATGTGTGTGTGTGTGTGTGTGTGTGTGTGTGTGGTTATGCATTTGAATTTTTTTAAAGACCCAATGTCAGATGTCTGTGAGATGTTGTGTATTTATGTTGGTGATTATATATCTGTGAATGATCACGCAAGGCTGTGGAGTCAGTGCACAAAACCTTTGACTCTAATTCTTTGATTTATGATTGATTAACCACTGACCCCCCCCAACCATGCCTTCTCCTTTTTTTTTTTAATCAGACTAACCATATTTCTTACTAATGATTGCAAACACAAATTTGGCTAGTGTGAATCATTAAGGTACTTTTTATCACCCTAACTTGTTTAAGTTTGGGGTTTAGAGGCATGATATTGCTTTTTCTAAATATAATCTGATCAGTTAAAACTAATTAGAACAAAACCTACAAAATTAAAAGAAGCAGTTTTAAGTAAAGGATATAAATGAAATACACACACGCACATACACATACATAAACACTATGAAAAATACTTGTTTACTATTTCTAAAATCTAAAGTATGCCAAAGTTAAAACTAAAGGAGCTGAACACTCAAAGCGATTTACACAATAACCATTTTAAAAGAAATAAACTGAATTAGATTCATAGCCCTTCATTTCTGAGAATAAAGCATTCTTTGAATATAAAATTATCATCATGTAATAAAAATTGTTTTAAAATATTGGAAAGTTTATCCTTACAGAATTTATTATAGAAACATCACCATTTTCATTTTGATGTCTACTTTTTCAACCTCCACTCGTTTCCAAGTGAGGTTGTAATCTCCCAGTCTATTAAACAACTAACAGTCTGGACAGGTTTTAAGTGTGGAATTGGAACACCATTTAAGGAGCCTTTTATTTACAAAGATTGTGCAACATGTCATGTAGCCTGGATACTCTTTCAAAGTGGACTACATACAAGCTAATGGTGCCAACAGGAAGCCATTGTTTACAAACCAGTGAATATGATGGAAACACATACACATGAAAGGCTTCTTTAGTTTCTGTCTACCAAATCTACTTACAAGGCTATAGCAGAAGACACTCACCCAACATGCCAATAAGTGGAACTGAAACCAAAGCCATATGATTGGGAAGCAAATATCTGAACCACACAAGCATACCTGTGCCTACATTACATCAAAGCAACAGCTAAATCAAAATTCAAAATCCAAAATCAACTGATGTTATATTCTTAGAAACAGTATTTCTTCTACCAGATCCTTTTAAATAGAAGTTCTTATTTGATTGTTTTCAGTGCAGAAATATTAAATTAGTATCTGTCAAACTGGAAATTTTGAGACATTATATTACAATTTACATTTAACTAGTGTTTGTACGGTTTTACTAACTCCTACCCCAGCAATCCAATAATTGCTTCTGAATCTGATTCCACAGCTTTGTGATCACACAGAATATTTGATTGAGTAGTCAGTCTATATTTTAACTTAGATATTAATTTCTTTAATCTCAGACAAGCTTCTGTATAACCAATTTCTTGTTCAAAGAAATTCTCATCATCTGCACTATTAAGGTTTGCTTGTTGATGGATTGACAACATTTTCTGTTGCAAATTAGATCCAGATGCTGGTTTTGCTTCATGCTTTGACCTCTGACTTCTTGGAATAGTTTTGTGGTTAAATTATCAAGTAGAAGTTTATTTTTTTTAAGAAAACCTCATAACAGGTTGAGTTGTTTACTGTATTTGTTAAAATTCTATTCTAGGAGAGCAAGATGTTCCAAGATAGGTCATGTTTTTCTGTCTGTGACTGGTTTCATTATTAATAGTTAAGCTTGCTGTATGCTTTTTTGTGTTTGCTACTGCAGCTTTGCTATAAGTTATTGAGACCTAAACCATTAGTTTCCATGAAGTCAGCAGCATCACAATTGTACTCATTACTAAAACTGATGACTGTTCTGTAGAGTGACGTTATTATTGTCAGTTGTGTAAATATCACTTAAGATATAAGTAAAACCTTATTTATCTATTTAACATTAATTTCTTTCAGTTCACCACTGTTCGTTATAACCAAGCTATAGAGCCCAAAAGACAGGCCAGCTTTGAATATGAATTTATCCCAAATGAAGCTTTACATGCTCGACCCTTTGGACTTGTTTTGAATATAAATTACCAGGATGCAGTGAGTTTAAATTTGATAAATAATCTATTCTCAGTACTGTAAAATTGTGGTAAATAAGGGTACAGGAGTGTCTTTATCTCCAATTCATTATCATTCATAAAGAGGAAATTATTTTCATGCACTTCTTTTTCATTTTTATCAGCTTTTAATCCTGAAAATAATCTGTTATCTCATTGTCACTATCATATCTACCATCATTATCATTCAATGTATTCATGTTTTGCAGTCAGAAAGACAATTCTATCCAGTTGTCTTTCCTTACCATCACCTACTATTGTCTTAGTCTGTGTTCTTCACATCACTTAACTGTATTTTGTCTTTGTAAATGATTCTTGATCCTATTAATTTCTAATCGACTCCTAACTACTTTAATGTATGCTCTTCTACTCACTTTGTGTGGATGTTTAACCTTTACAAATGTTGTTTTGTGAAAGGAATCTCCTTAATTTAAAAAAATCTACTCCTCTAAATTACAGCTGTTATGCTGTCATCAATATTTCAGGCAGGTTGAGTGACCACATAGAAACACACTTGGTGCAATTAATATTATTGTTATTGGTTTCTTAAAACAAATTAAATGGTTTAAAACTTTAAATTCAACAGCAGCAATAATAATAATTATTATTATTAAAATTGTTATAATCCTTTCTACTACAGGCACAAAACCTGGAATTTGGAGATGAAGCTAGTCAATTACCTTGAGCCCAGTGTTCCACTGGTATTTTATTGACCATAAAAGGATAAAAGGTGAAGTCAACTTCAGCAGAATTTGACATCAGAACGTAAAGAATAACAATTCTTTCTATGATAGGCATAAGGTCTGAAATTTGTCGGGGAGGAGCCAGTCGATTGCATAGACCCCCACTGCTCTACTGCTGTCTATTTTATCGACCCCGAAAGAATGAAAAGCAAAGCCAACCTTGGTAGCATCTGAATGATGATGATGACAACAATAATAATAATATTAATGTTCAATTTGTTGTTACCAATGATTATTTCTTTAATCCTTCAACATTTATACTGGCAATATCCAACTCAAATATTCTACCTGTTTTATAGTTCAAACTGCCCAGATCCAGCTTCTCACACATACCTTAAGGTGTTGTTCTAAAAAATAATCAGATCTTCAAAATGTCAAAGCTACAAGATAATGCATGATTAATTCAAAACTATGTGAATGAAGTGTCACCTTTTTTTTTAAGGTGGTAGGAGATGCTTTGGGGGAAATTTTACTGCTTTTTCTAGCAAGACTCGACTGCCAAAATATTAATTAGCTGGCTCAACTGATTTCAGTTTGCTACCCATGCCAGCATGGTAGGTGGGCATTAAACAATGATGATGATGTGTTACCAGAATTTTGATAACATTGTTTGCATCTGCTGCTTGCTTATCCAAGTCATGCACAGCATTCTGTTGGTATTTCTCCAGTCAAATGCTATCTAACATTTAGCTATATTTCACTATACAAACACACACACATTCACTCACCCAAACTCTGAGGTCTCCCATTCCTCTTCTCACTTTCCTCCTTCGTTCATTTTCTCCCCATCTACATTTCTGCCTTTACCCTTGTCTTTTGTCTTCTCTTCTCCCCACCTACTCTCACTATGACCCAGTGTGTGTGTCTCCACTTCCTCCTCCCTTTTCACATTAATCCTGCAATGTAAACAGGTATCATAAATTCAGTATCATTTGTTTCTTTTTCTCTTTCCTCTCTGATTTCCCTTCCTTATCTTTGATAAAAGCTATAGCCCAACCTGTTAAATCCTTTTCTAGTTCTTTCATGGGTATATTTGTTTCCAGTGTACACACTTTTCAATTGTTTCGTTTCGTATTTCTTTACTTTTTCTACCATGAGTTTTACTTGTCTAACTTCACTTATCATTTACTTGTTTGTCTCGTCTGTACGTCATAATATCATTTTGTTTGTGTTATATATCTAAATATCTATCTAACTATCTATCTAGGTAGGTAAGTATTTAACGAGCTTTAGTTCAAACTAAAATGCAAGGATACCTGAGCTTATCTGAAATGTATTTTATGCTCCTTGTTTAACAAATACTTTACAATACACCTAGGTATAAATTGCATCTATTATATCTAATACAAATATCAATTAAGCCAAAACAGACAATAGAGCTTGGTGCAGTCTTCTGACTTGCCAGTTCCTGTCAAACTGTCCTACCCATGTCAGCTTGGCAGACAGATGTTAAACAATGATGATGACAACCTTTTGATTTTCAGATAGTAAATGTATTTACAGTGCAATATATGACCACTTGATTAACAAGACCTATCTTGGAATATTTGTTGGTCTAACACTGTTTTCCTTCTAGCATTTAGTAGGGAGTAAATTAGAAACAAAAATGTTTTTTAAATAGAAATTGGAAACAACATTTAATGGTCAGCATGAGTAAAGATCATCATCATCATTTAAAGGCTGTTTTCCATGCTGACATGGGTTGGATGGTTTGACTGAAAACTGGTAAGCTGAGGGGCTGCACCATGTTCCAATCTGATTTGGTATAGTTTCTACAGTTGGATGCCCTTCCTAATGCCAACCACTCCAAGAGTGTAGTGGTTAGGGTTACAAAACACTGGCATCGGCACAACTGCAATCTCACTTGGTTTAATAGTATATTGCCAAAGGTCTCAGTCACTTGTCATTGCCTCCCATGAGGCCCAAAATTCGAAGGTTGCTTTTTACATGCAATTGGCACGGATGCAAATTCTTTTCCTGTGACAAAAGTATGTCTAACCAGAGCACCTGTACTAATATAGTTGGAATAATTACTCAATTATTTTAGGCAACTAGCCTTTTCAGCACACATTAGTTAGTTTTGTACACCAGTGGTAAACTATATATGTGCAGCGTGCACAAGCACACAGCTTAGAGAAAATAAGGATCTAACAGACTAGAATTGACCTCTTTTCAGGAAGGTAACTTTTACCAGACTGCTGTATTCAATGAGACTGTCAATATTGTTGAAACTGATGAGGGCCTCGATGGAGAGACGTAAGTAATATATGTTTCTATTCACACACACACACACACACATGCATGCTAGTATTATTTCAGATCTGTCAGGAATATACATGTATCCGCTTTTTTCAAGAAAGGAAGCAGAAACTCTAATTAGGTCCATATTCTTACAACAGTGGTTTCCACTAAAAACACTCTGCCATCCAAAAGCAGACATGATATTATAGGCTTCTTTTCACCTTGTCTACCCAAGTTCACTCACAAAGCTTGAGTCAGCCCAAGGTACAGTATAATGGCATCGAGTAATTATGAAGCAAACTTCTTAATTCTATGGTGATACTTTTACATGTTTCAATCTTTGGACTGCAGCCATGCTGAGACATTTCCTTGAAGGGTTTGCTTGAACAAATTGACCCCAGTATTTATTTTTTGTCTTTAAGACTGATACATATTCTATCAATATCTTTCACTGACTCACTGAGTTACAGGGATATAAACAAACCAATATGGGTTGTCAAGCAATAGGAAGATGATCATAAACTTACACACTCTCTATCTATACATGTGCAAATAATGGGCTTCCACACAGTTTCTCTCCACCAGTTTTACTCACTAAACATTAGTCAGCCTGGAGCTATAGTAAAAGACACTCACCCAAGGTGAGTGGGACTGAACCTAACACCACATGCTTGCAAAACAAGCTTCTTAACCACACAGCCATCCCTGCACCTACAAATGCTTCATCAAAAATTTACTGATTAGGAAGGTAATTAGATGCCATTTAGACAAATGCAAATTAGTTTTGGAATATTAATTGCTTCAGTTGATCACCAAAGCAGAAAATAGGCTGTATCATTCATGTTGGATTAAATGCCAAGTGGTATCTGTTCTGATTCTCTGTGTTGGGAGTTCAAATCTCAGCAAGATCAACTTTGCCTTTCACCCTTTCAGGGTCAATAATAAAGTACCAATCTAGAGTAATGGATTAATGGAACTGTTCCCTGCTCTTTGCATATTGACAGCAATGTCTGCAACAACACTGGTGCCAAACTGTATTAGCCTAAGTTGGTAACATTTTCCCTGGATAAACATCAGAGGCATAGAGAACAGAGCCTTGTATGCATGGGTAACCTGACAGTCTTCCACAAAAAAAAAGATCTTTCTCAGGCGTGGCTGTGTGGTAAGAAGCTTGCTTTGTAACCACATGGTTCTGGGTTCAGTCCCACTGCATGGTATTTTGGGAAAGTGTCTTCTACTATAGCCTTGGGCTGTCCAAAGCTTTGTGAATGGATGTGGTAGACGGAAACTGAAAGAAGCCCATTGTGTGCATATATATATATATATATATATATATATGTGTGTGTGTCTTTTGTGTCTATGTTTGTCCTCCACCACCAATCAGTGTTGGTATGTTTAAGTCCCCATAACTTAGTGGTTCAGCATGAGAGACCAATAGAATAAGTACCAGGCTTAACAAAAAAATAAGTACTGGGGTCAATTAATTTGAGAATGTCAATTTATTCATTTGAACCTCTTAGTTTCACTTTTAACCTCATTTACATCAACTTGTTCACTGCTAAATTAATGAATCAAAATTTGCTTATACAGCAAGTAAATATCTTAATGACCTGTGTACTTAAATGCCGTTACCATTTTTTTAGTCTAAACTCCTGCTTTAGGACAAATCTCAGTGTAGGGTATGGAATGGATTTAACAAAGATGACTGCCAGTTTCTTTTCTACTCTAAGCACGAGACCCAAAATTGTTCACTGTGCAATAACAATTGACAACTGTACCATTTTAAGACTCAATCCTTGTTGAGGACATCATCATTTAACGTCCACTCTCCATGCTGGCATGGGTTGGACAGTTTGACTGAGGACTGACAGGCCAGGAGGCTACACCAGGCCCCAATCTGAACTGCCAAGGTTTCTACAGCTGGATGTTCTTCCTAATACCAACCACTCCAAAATTGTAGTGGTGCTTTTTATGTGCCACCAGCATGGGAGCTAGTTAGGGGGCACTGGCATCAACCATGTTCAGATGGTGCTTTTTACATGCCACCGACACAGGAGCCAGTTAGGGGGCACTTTGTAGTTTTTTTTTTTTTATCTTTCCATTATTTAAATGTACCTCTATCATGGTCTGGGATCTTTCTTTTATCTCTTACTTGTTCCAGTCATAACACTGTGGCACCACCTTGAAGAATTTTAATTGAACAAAGCCTGATACTTATTCTAGTGTCCTCTTTTGCTGAACTAATAAGTTACAGGAACATTAACACACCAAAACTGGCTGTTAGGCAGTGCTGGGAGACAACCACGTGCACACACACACACACTACTACTACTACTACTTTCAATTTTTGTCTACCAAATCCACTTAAGGCTTTGGTCAGCTTGTTGCTATAGTAGAATACACTTGCCCAAGGTACCACACAGTGGAACTGAACTTGGAACCATGTAGTTGGAAGCAAACTTCTTACAACACAGCCATACCCAGATTATATATTGTGTTTGTGGAACCCCAATAAGTTTTTGATTAGTTGCTACTATATCAAAGAAGGCCTTGATATTTGAACTCTAAGCATAAAGTGCCAGAACAAATACTGCTAGATATTTTGTCCAATGTTCAAACAATTTTGCCAATCCATGGCCCTAAATCATTATTACCTTAATTGTTGTTTCCAATTTAGGTGCAAAGCTAGCAATTTTTGAGTTGGGTGGTATAGTCAATTACATTAACCTCAGTACATAACAGTTTATTTTATCAACTTTGGAGGAATGAAAGTCAGGATTGAACTCGGAACATAAAGAGTTGGAAGAAATATTGCAAGGCTTTGTGTCCAGTACTCTAACAATTCTCCCAGTTCACTGCTCTAAATCATGTGTTAAAATATTGTAAAATCTGTCCTGTAATTAGCTATTATCAATTTTTGATTTAAAATGTGAAAACTGCCTAAGAGTTGTCTTTTGTTTTTGTATTAATCTTCATTCCCACTTTATCATCATTTAATGCTCACTTTCCATGCTGGCATGGGTTAGATGGTTTGACTGGAACTGATAAGCCGGAGAGCTGCACCAGGTTCCAGTCTGATTTGGCAAGTTTACTACAGGTGGATGCCCTTCCTAATGCCAACCACTCTCGGAGTATAATGGATGTGTTTTATGTGCCACCAGCAAGGGTGCCATTTACATGACACCGGCAACAGCCACGTTCTCAAGCACAGCCGATTTTGAAAGGTGTCAGTCACTTGTCATTGCTTCTGTGAGGCACATTTCCAGCAACGGCCACAATTATGATTTCATGGATGCCATTTACATGGCACTGGTAACAGCCAACTATTTGTAAATTAACATAATCCTTTCAATACTAACCCACCTGAGGCTGTCCTTGGTTTTGTGCTACAAAACCTCCCTCTTTTGAAAGTGTTCATATTTAAATTAAAACCTTTCATCACAATTTTTGTATGAATCTGTTCCTTTTTAGTTATGCCCCAAACACCAGTTTAATAATTGTTGTCTTAGTAAATCCTTCCAAATACTTAGTTATTTTCAAAATTAATTAAAAGTTATTAGGAAAATGGTCACAAAAGAATGAATGTAGTTTATGATTTGTGAATGTAGTTTGATATTTCTGTTTCACATCTTTAAATAATTTATTTTCTTTTTTCAGTTTCTTTCTCTATGTTTTCTTGGCTGCTGTCATTGTCTTGATACTCGTTGGAGCCCAGCAACTTCTAGCTTCATTTGGCGTAAGTAGAAATAAAGTCAATTTCCATGATTTTTTTTGTTATTTTGTTGTATAATGTCAAGATGAACAAGATACAGCTTTTCTGGTTGTAGGGTTTAGATTTCATATACTAGAGCAAACATTGCTGCCTACAGTGTACACAAGCCTCTTGTTTCTTGGATCAGAAGTTTCCTGAAAGACTATACCATTACAACATATCAACGGGGCTCTCTCTTACCTGCATTCTAACAACTTTTATGTACCTGAATGTCTCCCACACTCTGTCTATTAAAGGTGACAACATTTTGTGGCCATTAACAACACCCATTCATATGCAGTTGGCACTCTGCTTTACACCTTAAGCTTACACTAAATAATGAAGCTCTTAAGATTATCTTTCGATTGGAGACATGACAGCTAATCTACACATCTCATTACATATCAAAGGAAACAGTCTTTGCTTCACCCTCAATGGTTGTGAATAACAAACCTCTAAAACATTAGATACTCAGCTTCACATTTTTCAATAACTGCATCAAAAAGACTATGATTCGTCCTTACATTTTGGAGGTACTTTGGCCTTGACCAGTTGCTGACCCTACAAAGCTGATGATCATTTTGGAGTACAAATCACATAGTTGACTGTACTACTTACTGTACACACTTTTAATCTAAGCTGCTTCCAAAAGGTCATTTGGCTGGTTGACAAAAATTCTGCAATCACTAGTTTACAGATGCAGTTTCTTTCAACACTATTACTGTAATCTCTGAACTGTTTTCTCTCTCTCTCATTGTATGTATATATATATATATATATATATATATATATATATACACACACACCTACCTTCTCCTCCTACACCATCACATATTTTGCATTAAATACTTTGCCTAATCCTTCATTTCTGGAGCTCTACATTTCACTCTCTCTACACTTTTTCAACATAAACCTCATCAAAGGGGGAAGGGCAATATCCTATCTTATTTATAAAGAACTGTACTAAAAATCACCAATTTCAGAAATTATTACTCATTACTTTTTGCCTTGAAAGTGTAGAAATGATTTGCTGAGATACTAATTAACAGAAACTTCAGTACATAGCATTTAATGACAAAGTAAAGAAGATAGGCTCATTTCATTTCAGAGAAAGACGAGAACAGTAAAGCCAAGAGTGACTGTAGAACTTGGTACAGAGAAGAACGATGTAGATTACGAATGGCTCCCAAAGGAAATACTTCAAGAAATGAGTAAGTAAATCTTGTTTCAGTGTTCTTCAGTTTGATTGCCATTATTTGGTAACTAGATTGTTAAATATAGCTTATAAAACGATAACCATCTAATTAAAACCAAGATTAAATTTAATATTAGCAATAATCTTTGAAATAAGTCAATGTAATAGAAGTTTTACATTGATCTAATTAAAAATTCTGGAAATCTGTCAGAAATACAGTTTTCAGTTCAAACTAAACCCTTGGAGGCAATGAAACAATATACAGATTGTGATCTAAATACGAGGCTTAAAATGCAGGATATTTGAATTATTCTAAAATGATGTAAAAAGCAAATTTTTTATTCAAAGTTTCTGTCTAATTATCCATTAAAGCAATGATTCATTTGTTTGTTAGTAACTAACAAAACAACAACAAAAACTGTATTAATCTCTTATTTCATAATTTTAAGCCTACATATCTTTGAGGCAGGACACAATGAGCACATCCCTATTTTTATCTCTTAATAAGCAAAATAACTCTTTACTTTCCTTTAGTGTTCATTTTTAATCTTACTAGTGTAAAATAACAAGATTAATTAGGTTAGGTGAATAAGGTAGAAAATCATCATTATTAATAGCATAGTTGAGGTAATCTCCATGCTAGAGAACTTACTTGCTTTTACACCATCCAGTTTCTTCTGGGTTCAAATTCTTTCATCCCTCTAGTATTGACAACTGTTGAATTTATGATATTACCTTGTACAAAAATGGTCCGGTGTCCAGTTTAAATTATATATTTCAGTATTTTAGTTACTTCTTAGTTAATAATGTCCATAATCTAGTTATAAATTACTAGTTGGAACTGAATTGTTTATGTTATTGCTATGTTCTTAGTTATGAAACATTGGCACTTGTGCCGGCGGCATGTGAACAAAACTTTGGACCGACTCCTGTGCAGGTGGCACGTAAAATACACCATTTGAGCGTGGCCGCTGCCAGTACTGCCAGACTGGCCCTCGTGCCGGTGGCACATAAAAAGCACCCACTACACTCTTGGAGTGGTTGACGTTAGGAAGGGCATCCAGCTGCAGAAACTATTTTCCAGATCAGATTGGAGTCTGGTG
Source organism: Octopus bimaculoides (assembly GCF_046866305.1). Taxonomy (NCBI): domain Eukaryota; kingdom Metazoa; phylum Mollusca; class Cephalopoda; order Octopoda; family Octopodidae; genus Octopus; species Octopus bimaculoides. The sequence goes on along the minus strand of NC_142947.1, from coordinate 34,829,317 downwards.
TAGCCATCTGGTTCGCTAGTCCCCAATGAAAACGTCCAACCCATGCTAGCATGGAAAGCAGATGATAGATGATGATGTAACATCATTGCCTTTTCAAACTTGGAAAGTATTGAAAGCCTCTAATTCTCAAACTGTATGTGTGTATACATTTTCTTTTTCCTTTCAGACCGATCCCCCCGCAGAGGGACCCCAAAGGTATCACCAAGAAAGCGCCGTCAAAACAAGCGCTTTACAGGAGCTGGAGAAGAATAACAGAGTTGTTAATTAAACCAAGGTTAACAATTCTTAAATTTTCTCCTTGCCATGTTGTTAGGAGAGAAACTTTTCTACTTCTAAAAATAAAATTTATTCCACGAAAAAAGTCCAAGTTCCCCCAAATTATAAGTAGGATTTTCCCTTTGTATGAATGTTGAACTAGAGGAATAAAAGGACTTAATTTCTAACTAAATTCTTCATTTTCATTTTTCTAACCAACTATTTTGTTTACTTCATAAATGATGTTCTATAAGTATCATATGTAATGTATGTACACTGTTGATAGGCCAGCTACTGTGGTATTTGTCCTGAAATAACATCTATGGTGGACGTGCAGCATTAAAAACACTATATCAGAGGGAGTGGGAGAAAACATCATCACTGCAGCACATCCATAAGAAAAGCCACATTTTCCAAGCATTTGGTTATTTTTTTAATATAATCAAAAGGATTTGAAAGGTCAAGAGCTAAAATCAAACATATTTCCTTGTGCCAAAAGGAAAGAAATTAATTACAATTAAGTAATTAACATTTTCTTAATTTGCTTGTCATTGTCATCATTTTACATTTGCTTTTCCACATAAGCATGCGTTAGGAGTCATCACAGTCCAAGTCAGCTTTTGATCAGTTTCTTCTCTACTAAACAGTTGGAGAACTCCATGTTGTAAGTTCTGTTTCTAACATGATTTCTATGGTTAGAATCCTTTCCTATCATCAGTCACTTTACAGAGTGAATTGGATGCATTTTATTGTGACAGTGGTACTAGAGAGATTGTTTTGTTCCAGCAAGACAAATAAAAAGAGTGAGTATTAAGTAAAAGAGGAAGTAAAGGTGGGAGAGTGACAGACAGATGAATGGTGATTGCTGATAGGGAGATTTAATAGAAAAGACTCTGGCAGCATGATAGAATATTTTTTTTATTGTAAAATAGAACTACTCCTTTGGACCCATTGCTTGAAGTAGTGTTTCCTAGTCTCCACATTTAGTTCACTCTGCTAATTAAGATTTTTAAATATCATAAAAGTTTAATTTTCATCAACTGTCACCAGTGTTAAGTATATTTTCATTTGAAGGCTCAAGAAGAAAGTCTCTGATATAATCTTCCTGTAGTAAACTGTAAAAGACAGGAACATTGTATATTGAACAATGCTTTTTTTTTTTCCCCCCTCTAAATTTAAATATAAATTTATTTAAATAAAAAATTAGTTCAAAATATTTTGTAATTAAAAAGACCAAAAAAAAATTTTACCTAAATCAAATTAGGGAGGAGTGTTGAATAATTAAACTAATATTGAAACTCAACTGAATGTTCTTTTTCGTTAGTTTGAATTATATTTCAGTTTACAACAGTGTTTTAGTTTTATTGAAATTGCAAATCAAAAGTAATAAAATAAAAATTGAAATTCAGATTCAAATTAATCTTGTGGTAAGATAATTAAAGATTGCTAGTCAAACATTATTTTAAAAAATTCTTCACAAACCTTATATTTGGTTGAGTCATTTGAATTGGTAAAAGATCTGGCTCATTCTGAGTGTAGAAAGAAAAAAAAGAGAAAATAATTGTTAGACATAAATTGCTTATTTTTGTTGCTTTAATGAATGCAACATTTTGGATTTTAAAACCAATAGTTATAAGGCAAAAAGAAAAATACATTTCAAATTATTCCTCTCAAAGTACACTGTTATTTAGAAAAGTTATAAGGAATTTCATATTGATTGGTCTGCTAGAAACAGCAATCAAATTTCCTTCAATCACACAGCCATCTTAAAGGAAGGATATATAGAGGCTACATTATACTATCAGGAGTGGGGGGGAGAATGGTCATTTGTCTGTTCAATCCGTGCTATGTGGGGTCTACACAACAGCTGCATTTACCTGGAAAAGTGCAGGGAGAGGTTTCAAACTTTATCAATAATTTACATTATAGAAATAGGTCAAGCTAGTAGAACAATTGAGGGTAGAATTGGTTCAGCATCATACAAAATGCCTTTTTCTTATTCATCCCATTTCTGTTAAGGTGGTAAGTTGGCAATTGCAAAAGAGCCATTGCACCTCATGAAATAAAATTAACATTCTCATGACTCTCAGTGGCCTACTGTAAGGTGCATGAACAATAAGCCATTATTTCACTGTTCCAAGTTATTACAGAACAACTGAGGTAGTATAAAAATACCTTAATAAAAATGATCAAACATAGTTCAGGCTTTAAAATATATCTTTGACTTATTTTAGTCGGACTGGAGCATAACCTCGGTACTTTTTTTCTTTTCCAAATACTGGTACTTATTCTATTGGTCTCTTTTGCTAAACCACTAAATTACAGGATGTAAACACTCCACCATTAGTTGTCAGATGATAGTGGAGGACACACATGTACATACAAAATCCACTCTCAAGGCTTTGGTTGACCTGAGGCTATAGTAGAAGACACCTGCCCAAAGTGCCACTGAACCTGGAATCATGGTTGGAAAGTAAGATGTATTTGATGATCTTAATTTATCAAAAAGACCACTATCCAATAAAATACTCAATACATTTTAAAATGCAGAGTTTATTTTATTTTGATATTGACTCAAACTACTTGACCTCTGAAGATGTGCTTCTTGGTCCCTGATACATCTTCAGAGGTCATATAGTTAGATCCTTGAAGATTTAGAAAATATGAAACAGTAAATTTTGTATAAAGTCAATATTAAAATAAAATAAATACAAACTTAACATTTTAAAATGCAGTTCTATATTTAAGAGATAAGGAATTATGTACATTATTTGCATTTGACGGATATTTGTCTTCATTTTGTTTGCTGTTAACAACATTTTAGCTGATATACCCTTCAGCCTTCAGTTGGAGTCTTGGAGAAATTTTGAACCTGGGTTCTCATTCCTAAGGTATTTTTTGATATTATTATTCAGGTCATTGCCTGGAATCAAACTCAGAATCTTGGGGTTAGTAGCCCTCGCTCTTAACCACTACTAAACCCAAGATTCCAAGTTTGATTCCAGGCAGTGACCTGAATAATAATAACATCGAAAAACACCTTAGGAATGAGAACCCAGGTTCAAAATTTCCCCCAAGACTACTGATGAAGGCTGGAGGGTATATGAGCTGAAACGTTGTGTTAATAACAAACAAGATGAGGACAAATATCCGTCAAATGTAAATAATGTATTGAGTACTTTATTGGATAGTTGTCTTGATAAATTAAAGATCATCAGATACATATGTATATATACGTGTGTGTGTGTGTGTAATCCAGTCCATGTTAACAGGTTGATGAAATTTAACAGAAGCAGTGGTAGGGTAATTCCATTATTAAGATGTAAAGAAAGACCTTCAACTCAGGATTGCAAAGTAATGGAACAATAGTTAATTTATACAGGTACATATTGGTAAGTTGTACTCATTGTGTTTTTCAAAAACTTGGTGGAATAAGTGACAGTTATGTGAAATGTTGAAATATCAACCTTACTTGTAACGTATATTACCAAGACGAACTGTAACTCTAAAGTCAGATAAATTCTCCAATTTGGGACGTATTTAAAATAGCAAAGCAAAAAATTTTAAAATCCCGCTAAATTTTACTTCAGAAGCCTTAACCTTTTTGATACCAACCTGCCTTCAAATCTATTATATAAACATCCTGTTATCTAAATTAAAATATCCACCAAAACTCTGTTAAATTACGTTCCAAACACCAGCTTAATAGTGGCAGCTATTTTACTAAATTCTACATTATTTTCAAAATCAATTGAAACAAAGGCAGTGTGTTTGAACAGAAATATAGCGAAGATCAACTGATTTTGTTTGTTGAATTAAATGTTTTGTTGGTGTTGAAATTTCATTATGATAAAAGTATTTACTCACCATTTCTCGTACCATGGCTCGACAACCGAAACATAGGTGGTCAGAGATATCAACATCATTGCTAGAACAAAAATAACAAATTCTCTTATAGGATGCATGGTCAAGATGGAAAGAATAAATATCATTGAAATATTTTTAAAAAATTGTAATTTAGAAGGGATCTTCTCTGGAAATAAAGGTTAAAAGAATATGATGGGATTTAACAAATGCTTTTTGCTTTAATAATTTCTTTCAAAATAAAGTGCAGGATATCACCATCATTTAACATCTGTGTTCCATGCTGACATGAGTTAGATGGTTTGACAGGATCTGATGGGTCCAAGGACTGCATCGTGCTCCAGTGTCTCCTTCAGCATGGCTTCTGTGGTTGGATGCCCTTCCTAATGCCAACCACTTGTGTGCTTTCTTCGTGGCACTAATGAGGTCGCCATGCAGCTCACAAGATTACAAAACAAAAGGAGATGAAGGACTAAAGTATGAAAGAAGGGGGGGGGGGCTTGAGTGCAGGTTACACAACCATGTGGTTCTGGGTTTGATCTCACAGTGTGAATCAAACAAAACTGAATGAAATTTGGTAGACAGAAACTACAGAGAGAAGCCAGCCAAATTCATATATTTACATATATTATAATCACACACGTATGTAGATTGTATTTAATTTTGTCCCTTGATACCAAGGTGTACTTTGCTCTTTTGCTTTTTAGTAACAGAGTACTGAGAGTGGTATAATGAACTAAAACATTCAAATGGTGATGCCTCAGCATGATGATAATCAAATAAATTGAAACCAATCAAAGAACACAATTCACCTGACACAGGTAGAAGGCCCTGTTTGATCTGTAGAAAATGGCATAGGCAGAAATAACATAAAATATACCCAGTGTAAGCTATGGGTACATAAGAGGTAGAGCAACATCAGAGGAAGGTTAACAGGGAAAATAGCTTTTGTGTGTGAAAGATGCACAGGCACAATTAACACTAAAAATGTACAGAAAATAGACTCCATCAAATGCTGGGGGAAAGCTAGAAATAGTTGATAGCTTCTGTTACCTAGGTGACCAAGTCAGTAGTGGAGGTTGATGCTCCAAGAGCATAGCTACTAGAATAAGAATAGGCTGAGCAAAGTTCAGAGAGCTTCCACCTCTGCTGGTAACAAAGGGCCTCTCTCTGAGAGTGAAAGGCAGACTGTATGATGCCTGTGTGCAAACAGCCATGCTACACGGCAGTGAAACATGGGCTGTAACTGCTGAGGACATGTGTAGGCTTAAAAGAAATGAAACTAGCATGTTTTGCTGGATGTGTAATGTCAGTGTGCATGCACAACAGAGTGTAAGCATCCTGAGAGAAAAGTTGGGCATGAGGTATCAGTTGTGGTGTGCAAGAGAGATGACTGTGCTGGTATGGTCATGTGATGCATGTGGACGAGGACAGCTGTGTGAAGATGTGCCACACTCTAAAGGTGGAAGATATGGGATGAGGTGTTGAAGCATGATCTTCGAATGTTGGGCCTCATGGAGGCAATGACAAGTGACCAAGACCTTTGGCGTTATGCTGTGCTTAAGAAGACCCATCAAGCCAAGTGAGATTGTAGTCATGGCTGATGCCAGTGATACATAACTGGCATGTAAAAAGCACCCTTCAAATGTTGGGCGATGTGCTGTGCTTGAAAAGACCTGTCAAGCTAAGTGAAATCATAGTCATGGCTGATGCCAGTGCCGTTTGACTGGCACCCATGCTGGTAGCATGTAAAAGGCATTGAACCTCACAGTGGCAGTGACAAGTGACTGAGACCTTTGGCCCTATATCATGCTTGTGTAGACCTGTCAAGTTAAGTGAGAGCATAGTCATGGCCGATGCCAATGTCACATCAATGGCACCCATGCCGGTAGCATGTAAAAAGCACCCACTTGAATACCATTAAAAACAATTGCTATCATTACCAATTAAATAATTTTGTAAATGTAACTGAATATATATATATATATATATATATATATACATATATGGATGCAGATGTGTGGCTGTATGGATACATAGTTTGCTAGTAACCATTTGATTTCACATTGTATCCTATTGCCTGGCACCTTGGGGCTTCTATAACCTCAGACAGATGAATGCTTTATAAGTGAAATTGGTAAATGAGTAGATGGAAACTAGTTGTTTGTTTGTGAGTGTGTAGATAGATAGATAGATAGATAAATAAATATGTGAAAGTGTATGGCCTAGCAGTTAGGCAATTGCACTTACAATTATGAGACCATGGGTTCAATTCCAAGACTAGTTGCATGTTGTGTCCTTGAGCAAAACACTTCATTTTACATTGCTCCAGTCCACTTAACTGTAAATGGATGACCCTGCAATGGACCAGAGGAAATGTTGGCCTGCTCGCCCAGCCAGCAGGGTGGTATCATTCAAAAGTTAAAATGATGCAAAGTCCATTGAGACCAGAGATGTATAACAACATCCAATAGTCTGGTCGATCATGCAATATATAAATATATACAAATATATAAAGATGGTTGTAAATGAGCATCAGCATCATATAAGCGAGAGGTTGTTTGTTTTTATTCTTCAGTGTAAAACATATCACACTTTCCAGCAGTGTTATTGTATGGGGCTGAGACATGGCAAACAACAGTTTTAAGTCAAATAAGCAAATACAATCATTCATCAACAGGTGCTTGCGTAGTATACTTAAAATTAGATGGCCCGAACACATAAGCAATATGGAGTTATGGCAAAGAACGAATCAAGTTTTGATTAGAGAGCAAATATTTAAGAAAAAGTGGAAGTGGATTGGTAGCACAATTAGAAAGGACACACCAAATGTAGCGAAAAGTGCTTTACAGTGGAATCCGGATGGATATAGAAAGAGGGGTAGGCCTAAGAACTCATGGCGTAGATCAACAGAAAAGGAACTAGAGAAAGGGGGACATTCATGGCAGCGTATAAGTACAGAAGCGAAAAATTATGCGACATGGAATTCAATTATAAGTGGCCTATACTCAGTGTTGGAGGGTTAAAGGCAAGAAAGAAAGAAAGAAAAACATGTCTGGCACACAGGAAAATATCACTTTACTCAGAAACAGTGGGGGTTGGTAACAAGAAGGGCACCAACTGTAAAAAAAATCTGCCTCTACTTAACCCATGCAATCATGGAAAAGTGGACATTAAAACAATGATTATGATGAAATCACTGTCTGATGGAATGGTAACTTCTCACAGATTGCAACATACCCACAAAATTTGAAAATGTTTCATTTCTCTACAATCAAATACCCTGAGGTACACAGAACTGAATATTCTAACAAGACACACATCAAACTACAGTAGATATAAACTCATAAACCTTTGTCAGTCAAGAGGTCAAAAAGGCAGCGAGCTGGCAGAAACGTTAGCATGCCGGGCAAAATGCTTAGCGGTATTTCATCTGCCGGCCGTTACGTTGTGAGTTCCAATTCCGTCGAGGTCGACTTTGCCTTTCATCCTTTCAGGGGTCAATAAATTAAGTACCAGTTACGCACTGGAGTCGATGTAATTGACTTAATCCCTTTGTCTGTCCTTGTTTGTCCCCTTGTGGGCAATAAAGAAATAAGAGGTCAAAAAAGTTAAGAACCTCTTTGTTAATATTCTGTAAAGGGAAAATGTCTAAATGAATGTAAACCAAGTTAGGGTTTTAAATTTACCTGTTGCAGCTACTTTCACCATTCACTTGCTGTTCTTGAATGCCATTGGAAAGATTATATGACAAATGGAGGGCATTGAGAGCAGATGATTCAGGGACAGCAGTATCTAACAAACCCTGTAACAAAAAAAAACAGAGAAATAATCAAGTAAATCAATTAAGCACAAGATTGTTAAGAGAAGAAAAAATTATAGAATATCAATACATTTCATCAATTATCAGAATATCTGTAACATTTTCATCCAGCAGTATACATATTTACAATATTTATCTTTTATTTTTTTACTTGTTTCTGTCGTTAGACTGCGGCCATGCTGGGGCACTGCTTTGAAGAATTATTTTTAGTCAAATGAATCAACCCCAATACGTTTTTGTAAAGCCTGGTACTTATTTTATCAAGCCTTTTTGCTGAACTACTAAATTACAGGGACATAAACACACATTGTTTTTTTTTGCTGAGCAACTGTTATGGGCTGAAACACATGCACAGATAGTGGGCTTCTGCACAGTTTCCTCCATCAAACTCATTCCCAAGGCATTGGTTGGCCTGGAGTTATAGGAGGAGACATTCATCTAAGGTGCTGTGCATTGGGACTGAACCCACTGAACCCCATGCCCATGCAGTAAACTTCTTAACCTCAAAGTTTTATAGTTTATTAAGACCGTTTTTTTTTTTCAGACACAGACAATCCAAAGATAATCCAGGGATAAATTTGGCTTCAATTTTCTGTTTACTTTCTATCTTTAGAATTTTCTTTGATCCACAGAAGCAATGAAAGACACTTGCAGCATTACTGCAAGTGACCAAGAGAACAAGATACAGGAACAGCCATGTGCCCTCCTGAGCCTCACCTTAGGCTTTTGTCAGTCAAGAGGTCAAAGACGTTAAGAACTCCATTGTTAGCAAAACAGCTTTTTCAAAAGTCTTGTATGCCATGGGCTGGAATTGTAAAATTCCTTCAATTGGCAATATTTCCATTACTTATTCCATTCAAACAGAGATGTAATAGCATCTACAGTTCTATATTTAAGAGATGAGGAATTATGTACATTATTTACATTTGACGGGCATATGGCATAGTGGTTAAGAGCACGGGCTACTAACTCCAAGATTCTGAGTTCGATTCCAGGCAGTGACCTGAATAATAATGATAACAACAACATCGAAAAAATACCTTAGGAATGAGAACCCAGGTTTGAAATTTCCCCAAGACACCTGATGAAGGCTGGAGGGTATATCAGCCGAAACGTGTTAACAACAAACAAGATGAGGACAAATATCCGTCAAATGTAAATAATGTAATAGTATCTGTTAAATAATTATTGAGATGTACTTGTTTAGTAAGTGAATTCACCTGAGTTGATGAATGTCAACTAAAATAACTGCACTGTGAAGTCATGATACATGGATGGATATAGGATTTAGAAGTTTAACAGATAATCAAGAAGATATCTAAAGGATTTTCAATTTTCAGAATAGAAATATACAAATTCAGTCTAGACTGAAATCTAAACAAAAGCGTAAATTGTACTCACCTTACAAAGAGTACACTTGGACCTTATTTCATTATTTTGTTGTACATCTAATTTTTCACTTGTCCTGAAGTGATATAAGAGTAATAGAATGTAAACCAATTTAGGTATTATTAATAATTTTTACACAGAGAAAATACAACAGATTTATAGATAAGAGTTTTAATTACTGTTTTATTTTATCTTAAAATGATACAACACCTTAGATCTTTGAAGAAGCAAGAAATGAGAGCTTGGATATGAAATATAGATATTATATTATTTCTTTTTACTGATTTGTGGAAGACATGACTGTGTGATATTTATGCTTATCTAAAATGCATAAACAGTTTAATTGAAGTGAAATTGTTTGAAGTAGGATTCAAAACTGGGTTCACCATTTTTATAAGATGAAAATATTAAAATCTATTTTTGTGACAACATTTCAGATGTTACAACTTCTACCATAAAAGTTGAATAAACTGGACTTCAGTCAAACTTTCCATGTCAAGTTAAATTCTCTGATCTAAGTCAGGTAGAAATCATTGATTTAGACCTCAGTTTGTCATAAGCCCTAGGACTCAACAAGCCAGAGTCTAATCTGGTTTTTGTGGTGACTGAGATGACAACATTAAGATGCCAGTCTGTTGCAGGTTTAACTTTCCACCTAATGCTGGAAATCATTTACAATGGAGATGACTGGAGCAACATGAAATGAAGTGCTTTTCTCGAGAATATAATGCACTACTCAGGCCTGGAATTGAAACCACAATTTTATGATTGTGAGTGCAACACTCCTAACCATTATGATCATGTACCTTCACAGAAATCATTGAGTGCTGAACTGAATCCTTTAGTGTATTTAATTATTGCTGCCCCTCTCCTGGATTAAAATCCATTCAGATAAATTCTGCCTTTCATCTCTCAATGACTACCATAACCAGTAATAAACTAAGTAATAGTCAAGTAGATAAGCCTTTAGCATTCAGATTTCTGTCAAATGCAGTGCTTATTTATTCACATTATTTTGAATTAATCGTGCACTATTGCATAGCTTTGAAATTTCAATGATGTGATTATTTTTAGACAGACATTGTAGAGTAGGTGTGAGAAGTTGGATCTGGCTGTTTAAACATAAAACAGATAGACTATTTGGGTCTGGTATGGCTGGTTTGAATGTTAAAGGGTTAATGATGCTTTCTAACATGAACTTAATGACTTAAATACTTTTATGATTTTACTGGAAACAAGTTTTGAATTTCTTGCTATTTAATTCCTTTGCTATTATGTCTGTGGGACATGGTTGAACACTCCATTCAGATTGGGGTGTACAGTAGAATATTTAGACCGGGTATGGTTGGTTTGAATGTTAAAGGGATAAACACTTAAACTAATGTTCTCTTTTTGTTACATTTTAATTTAAAATATTCTTTACACAGAAGATGAGTTAAAGAATATTTAAAAGTTTTATCTGGAAGAGCAAGAAATAATGAATAATTGTTTATTTCTAAGATTAACATAACAACACAAATTGTGTAGAAAGGATTTATATTGGATAAAATTAATCCTTCTTTTCTTCCTTTTTTTTTCTATTTACCTTTATTTGAGCACAAAAAGACAAATTGATTAAAAGAGGGGAAAAAAGTGTAAAAGATTGAATTAACACAAAATTAAGGTGATTTTTCACTTTAGCAAAATATGAAGGAAATCGAAAATCAACCACTGAAACAGCAACACCAAAATCACTTCAACAAGGAAACAAAGAGGAAGTAAAAGGGAATTCAGCAATGAAAAAAAGGGGAAGGTACAGGGAGTAACAGGTTGTACATCCCAGTGTGAATGGAATGTTCAACCATGTCCCACAGACATAATAGCAAAACTGGTTTCCAGCAAAATCATGAAAGTATTGAAGTCATTAAGTTCATGTTAGAAAGCATCATTAACCCTTTAGCATTCAAACCAATCATATCAAGCCCAAATAGTCCACCTGTTTTATTGTGTTCAAACTAACCGGATCAGTCTTCTCACACCTACCCTACAATGTCCTTCTAAAAATTAAACAATCACATCATTGAAATCTCAAAGCTATAATACAGTATATGATTAATTCAAAATAATGCATTTGACAGAGAAATCTGGATGCTAAAGGGTTAAGCTTATGAGTAGTATGATGGTAATATTCTCATCATTTTAAAGACAACTTTTCCATGCTGATATTAATGAAACAGGTCTACAAGACATTTTTATGCAGCACCAACACTTCAAGATAATAGAAATTGTTAATTTAATCTCCAAATATCATTTTAGTATCAAGTCTAATAATACAGTACTTGACTGAAACATTAGTGTCTTTAGTTTTAAAGTTGGACTTACCGAGTAATGTTGCAGACTGTTGATGGATATTCAACATGGAGTTCGGTGACAAACTTTTCTGTCAGCCGTTCAATACTTGCATTACAAGAATCCTAAGTTGCAAAATCAAAGAGAGAGAGTTTGAGCCTAGTTTCAGAACTGATGGAAATAAAGCTAATTTTTTGGAAAGAAAAAACAAAACAAAGCATTTCAGTAAATTAATAATTAATAGCCATATACATGTCTAAGTTTTAATTTTCTTAATGTGAAATGGTCTAGATTCACATAGATGCTATAAATAAGATTTTATCTTTTCAAAAATATAATCATAAATATAATAATAGGCACAGGCATGGCTGTGTGGTTCTTGGGCAAGTGTTTTCTACTATAGCAGCTCTGGGCCAACCAAAGCCTTGTGAGAGGAATTGTTACACAGAAACTGAAAGAGACCAGAATGTGTGTGTGTTACTGTCTCCTTGCTTTGACATCATGTGATAGTTGTAGATTAGTGTCATCATCACAAGCAGTGTTCTTCATTTCTAATCTTCCGTGAAAAACATGTCTGGTCATGGGGAAATATTATGATCTCTCTTGGTAATACAGCACCTAACAATAAGTATGGTTCTCTTCCTCGCCTTAGGTATGTCCTGTCATGAATGCAAGAACACAATAGTCACTCTATCTATCAGCATACATTCCTTTTATTCTTTCTCCCTGGCAGTCACAAAGATGAAACTAATATCATACTGAATGGACTGAAGATTTAAAAGAAGCTGTGTACACACAAACAACTCGACAAAGCTGTATATATCTTATACATTGTAAAACTTGCATAATAATATCATCTTCAACATTGTAACAACATAATTGATATATAATAAATGGCCATTTTGATAATCGATTAATGTTTATCTTTAACCATTTCTCTAATGCATTTTCACATTAAATTCTATTGTTGCAGATCGTTGGATAGATATGTAACAGGCTTCCTTTAGTTTCCGTCTACCAAATCCACTCACAAAGCTTTGATTGGCCCAGGGCTATGGTAGAAGACATTTGCTTAAGGTTCCACAAAGTGGGACTGAACGTGGAACTATATCTGTTGTTGGTGTAGTTGTTGTTGTTCATATCATCAAGTTTGACTATGTTTCTGTTGGTGACGGTGACCAAACTAAAGATGTATTTCAATCTTGGGGCATTACTATAGTCAAAACAAAACTTTACATGGTTAATCTACTAAGAAAATGAAAAGTTAAAAAATATTCACATAAAAAAAAGTGTCAAACCTACCATAGTGGTCAAGGAATAGCATACAACAGGTGTAATGTTATTGGTGTTGTTATACATGGCCACCTCTTTACTGGTCAAGTTTCTATATGAAAAAAAAAATATATATATATATATATATACATATGTGTGTGTGTGTATATTGTTGGTTCAATGTAAAAAGCACCAGTGATGGTGCCACGTAGAAAGCACCCAGTACACTCTGTAAAGTGATTGGTGTTAGGAAAGGTATCCAGCAGTAGAAAGCAAGCCAAAACAGACTATTGAATCTGGTGCAGCCCCTGGCCTTGCTAGCGCATGTCAAAACATCCAATCTATGGCAGCATGGAAAACAGACACTAAATGATGATTAGATATATATATATATATATATATATATATATATATATATATATATATATATATATATATATTCCACGATGTAACCTCATGGATATCGTTAGCAATTTTTTTTTTTCTTCCTCCGTCTTCCCTTCTTTGGACTGTCCTATGTTTCCGATAAAGAGCTCCGCTCGAAATGTCAAATTCTCTTTCTTTCCTTTCCTGAGTGTCCAGTAACACAATCTGTATCACGTCCTCACGTTGTTGTTTTTTTGTTATATATATAGCGAACGTTAAACGATGATGATGATATATATACGTGTGTGTGTGTATATATATATATATATATATATCATTTAACATACACAGAACTTGAAAAAGAACTATTAATAGTTTCATGCTGTAGAGATACAATAGTTTGGCAGACTTATATAATGTGTCATGTATCTTCAAGCAATTTTTCAGGCTCAATTCATACCATTATATAAATCTGCCAAATTATTGTATCTCTACATTATGAAACTATTAGCAGCTCTTTTTAAAATTCTTTGAATATTAAATGATATTTCTCTCTCACTGGATGGATTACATTTTTGTTGATCCTACCTATAACAGAATAGTAAGATATACATAAATATTTATGAGCAGAATTTAGGTTATTTGAAATATGTTTGTCCCATATCTCAGATGCTAAAGGCAAATACACTGCAGTTACAGCAGAGGAAAAAAATCTCTCTTATGGTAAAAAGTATATGTTGGATGTGGTACAAGGAATGCCACGGTCAAGGTGCAGTTCACTAACAAGAACACAGCGAAGGAGTTATCTACAAAGACTTTAAAAAACAAGGAGATAATCTTACTACCCACGTATTTGGGTAGAAGAACAGCAAAAGTTACAGTAGAGGAGATACCAGTGGGGTACGAGGTAATCTGGATAGCAGCAGCCATTACCTATGATATGGAGGAGAAAATGGAGATATTACAGAAGAAGAAAGAGGTCGAAAATTGGAAAGGACAGACCTTTGAGATCATGGTTCAAGTCTCCCCGGAAGTATTGGAAAGGCTGCTCGATGGGGTATTTATAGGGGAGGGGGCTGAGTGTGAGAATTGCAGTTGAGGGGCATAAGCCACTCTACTTTAAGTGTGGCGAAAAGGGCCACGTCTGCTCTGAATGCAAAGTGAAAGAAAAAAAGAGTGAAGCCCCTCCTCAAAAAAAACAAAGAGAATCGCAAGAAAAGGAAGAAAAAGAGAAACAAACGGCAAGGATAGAAAAAGCAGTAGAAGAAACGAAAAGACAGGAAGAGAAACAAAAAGACTCAAGGAAAGACAAAAAGACACAAGGAAGAGTACAAGAAAGAACAGAAGACACAACTCCAGTAACAGAAGAAGAAAAGGACTTTACTGTGGTTACATTCCACAAGATGGAAGGATGAGGCAAGGAAGTTGGGTATGAATAACCCTGCTTAATCTCATCCATGATAGAAAAGTATGGTGTAGCCATTGGACTTCATGGCCAAGGGTAAACTTGTAAAATTTGTAAATTGTAAATATAACATTTCATCATCATATTTTTAAAACCACTGTAAAAAGAACTTATAAACGCACTATTTGTTTGTAACATCCTGTGCCGTCCCATCTGTGTATGATATATAATTGTCATAATAAAGAGTCATCTCTTAGCTACATCTTGTTTGGTTGCTGCTGCTGCTTGTTTGTGAGTTCTATTTGTTAGTCTGTTTCTTTGTTATTGTATTGTTTGTTGGACCTGTTGAAATTTGAACTGCTGTTAACCTGTGAACTGTCATTTTTGCCCTGCGGGGCAGAAAAATTGTGAAATGTTTTATTGTTGGAAACAACTTCTATTGGACTTTTTGTGATTTGAACTCTTACCCTTTGCAGGGCAAAAAAGAAAAATCTTTTTTTGGCAAAAATTATTTTTTGACAAAAATATTTTTATCATTTGTATATTCCTTTTTAAGGAATTTATTTTTCTATAAAGTTGCATTATGGAATTCAACGTAATCTCTAAGGAGGATTTCCCAGAAATGGAAGGAGTAACAAACGGAGAATCTGATAATGTAAAACAAGTGTTTGGGGAAAAACTCAGTTTTCCGGCAGCCGTAGGCAGTAATATGGTAATGCTAGAGGTGATGACGGCTGAATTGTTTAAGTACAGAAATCTCATAAAAAAGAACGGAAATGATATGAAATTACTCCTCCTACCCAGGAAATTGTACAAAATATAGCTGCGAGAACAGTGGTTTATAAAACGTACAACCTAAAATAAAAAAGAATTGTAACTTGTAAAAGTGAAATAACTGAAAGGTGTCTGGCACCTATATGGAAGAAAATTGTGTACGTTGGATGTGGTAGAAGGAATACCATGGTAGAAGCACAGTTAGCTAATGAGAACATGGCTAAGGAGTTATCAACAAGAACTTTGGGTACATTTAGCCTTGTTCACACTGTGGTGTGCATCCTGGTACCTCTTCAGTTTAAGGACAATTCTTCCCAGCTGCCTCAGGGTATATCACTTTTTGCTACTGACTAAAGGATAAGAGGAAAAATCTCTTCTGATTGAAAAGAAAAAAAGTGGGGGTTCATTCCTACTTTATAGTTGAATGATTAGTAGAAGGAAGGGCATTCAAGCCATGAGCTGTGAAATACAGAACTGAAATTTAATCCACACAAGTATGGAAAACTGGATGTAAAATGGAACATAAAAACCAACTTACTTCAATGGCCGGACTGTCAGAATGTCATCGTTTCTGTCATCAGAAAACCCCTGGAAAAAGAATGAGGGAGCAACGTTTACAATATTTTCTCTTTTTAATTCAATACTTATGAAAAAAATTAAAAAGTACTAACAGATTCACAGAGGAACAGGAAACAAGGGCCGGTGATATTCATATCTTTGTTTTTGAATGGAATTAGCAGTAAAGTGCATCACAACAGTTATTGAAGTTAAGTGTTCACTTGATTAACTGAAAGCTATATACGACTACTACCACTACCATCGCCATCACTAAAAACAACAATAACAATAATGGTTTCAAATTTCAGCACAAGGCCAGTAGGTTTGGGGGAGGAGCTAAGTCAATTAAATCAACTCCAGTGTTCAACTGGTATTTATTTTATCAACCCCAAAAGGATGAAAGGCAAAGTCGACCCTGGTGGAATGATAATAATACCAACATCCGCTGTCTATGCTGGCATGGGTTGGATGGTATAACCAGAGCTGGCAAGCCGGGGAGCTGCACCAGACTCCAGTTCAATTTGACATGGTTTCTACAGCTGGATGCTTTTCTTAATGCCAACCACTTTACAAAATGTGCCAGGTGCTTTTATGTTGCACTGCATAAGCACTTTTACATGATGCTGCAAGAGTGCTTTTATGTGGTGCCACATGGGTACTTTTATGTGACACTGCACGGGTGCTTTTACATGGAACCGCCACAAGTGCTTTTTACGTGGCACCAGTCCAGGACATTTACAGGTCAATCCTCACCACCAGGGGTACTGGTCTTAACACTTTTGCTGCTGAGTTCAGGTCTTCTTGAGTACAGCAAGATGCTAAGCATCTTGGTTTTCTTTGTCATCTCGCCTGAAAGGTTCAGCATCCTGAGTGAAGAATGACCTCACTTTTAATACTATTAATTAAAAGATATTCTTCATGTATTGAGATATGAGAGATGTTAGAATAATACATCAAATATTGTTGCATATATATATATATATATATATATATATATATATACCCTTATGTTAATACTGTCTCTGTGGAAACAAGGATAAAGAAAGAAAAACATGGCTGCTGTTAATTTGTAAGATCAGACAATACAAATTAAACAGTTATAATATTTCTGTCTCAAGAGACAACATTGTTTTGTGCCATTGTTCTGTCAGGATTTGAGCTGTAGCCCAACATGAGACAACCACCTCACAGGTTGCTGTCCCCACTTTTCACAGTGGCACTGAAGTAACCTCTACATGATGTACGGAGATCCTGAGTTTACCCAGGTGCTAGAACCCACCTCCTCTTGGCCTCATTGATGTGGTTCAAAAGAGGACAGAACTCTAGTTTGGCTGCAGGAGTTGCAGAGAAATTGCTGAGCCATTCTAGAAGTTTCACTTCAGATTTATTGTAAGATATACTGCCTATCCTTTAGTGAGACTATTTACCAATATCCAGGGATCTCTAACTTAGGACAAAGGCCCAAACTAGCTACAGCCAGCTGAAGTCAGTTGAACTTGCAATGTGGCTCATTGTCAGTCACTCTGAAGTTATGATTAAGGTCACTATCCAATCCTTAAATGGATTAAGCATATTCTAATGTTTAGTATTGACTATACAGAAGTGCTGATTACTTAAAATGGATGGAATTTGTGGAAGTGGGAGACCCAGGAATACATGGGACGAAGTATTGAAAGCTGATCTCAAGACACTGAGCCCTACAAAGGAGATGACTAAGGACTTCAGCTGACTGTAGCTAGTATGGGCCTTTGTCCTAAGTTAGCGATCCCTGGATATCGGTAAATAGTCTCACTGTTTTGTGAGATAAAGGCTAGGAAGTATATCTTACAATAAATCTGAAGTGAATTTAAGGCTGTACTCAAGAAGACCCATCCACTGCAGAAAAATTGGTACCAGTGCTGGTGCCACATAAAAAGCACTGGTGCTGGTGCCACATAAAAAGCACTGGTGCTGGTGCCACATAAAAAGCACTGGTGCTGGTGCCACATAAAAAGCACTGGTGCTGGTGTCACATAAAAAGCACTGGTGCTGGTGCCACATAAAAAGCACTGGTGCTGGTGCCACATAAAAAGCACTGGTGCTGGTGCCACATAAAAAGCACTGGTGCTGGTGCCACATAAAAAGCACTGGTGCTGGTGCCACATAAAAAGCACTGGTGCTGGTGCCACATAAAAAGCACTGGTGCTGGTGCCACATAAAAAGCACTGGTGCTGGTGCCACATAAAAAGCACTGGTGCTGGTGCCACATAAAAAGCACTGGTGCTGGTGCCACATAAAAAGCACTGGTGCTGGTGCCACATAAAAAGCACTGGTGCTGGTGCCACATAAAAAGCACTGGTGCTGGTGCCACATAAAAAGCACTGGTGCTGGTGCCACATAAAAAGCACTGGTGCTGGTGCCACATAAAAAGCACTGGTGCTGGTGCCACATAAAAAGCACTGGTGCTGGTGCCACATAAAAAGCACTGGTGCTGGTGCCACATAAAAAGCACTGGTGCTGGTGCCACATAAAAAGCACTGGTGCTGGTGCCACATAAAAAGCACTGGTGCTGGTGCCACATAAAAAGCACTGGTGCTGGTGCCACATAAAAAGCACTGGTGCTGGTGCCACATAAAAAGCACTGGTGCTGGTGCCACATAAAAAGCACTGGTGCTGGTGCCACATAAAAAGCACTGGTGCTGGTGCCACATAAAAAGCACTGGTGCTGGTGCCACATAAAAAGCACTGGTGCTGGTGCCACATAAAAAGCACTGGTGCTGGTGCCACATAAAAAGCACTGGTGCTGGTGCCACATAAAAAGCACTGGTGCTGGTGCCACATAAAAAGCACTGGTGCTGGTGCCACATAAAAAGCACTGGTGCTGGTGCCACATAAAAAGCACTGGTGCTGGTGCCACATAAAAAGCACTGGTGCTGGTGCCACATAAAAAGCACTGGTGCTGGTGCCACATAAAAAGCACTGGTGCTGGTGCCACATAAAAAGCACTGGTGCTGGTGCCACATAAAAAGCACTGGTGCTGGTGCCACATAAAAAGCACTGGTGCTGGTGCCACATAAAAAGCACTGGTGCTGGTGCCACATAAAAAGCACTGGTGCTGGTGCCACATAAAAAGCACTGGTGCTGGTGCCACATAAAAAGCACTGGTGCTGGTGCCACATAAAAAGCACTGGTGCTGGTGCCACATAAAAAGCACTGGTGCTGGTGCCACATAAAAAGCACTGGTGCTGGTGCCACATAAAAAGCACTGGTGCTGGTGCCACATAAAAAGCACCCAGTATATTTTGTATAGTGGTTGGTGTTAGGAAAGGCATACAGCCATGGAAACCATACCAGAACAGACAATGGAGCCTGGTGTAGCCCCTGGCCTTACTAGCTCCTGTCAAACCATCCAACCTATGCCAGCACAGAAAACAGACATTAACTGATGACAACGACAATGATGATGATGATGATGACATTGTCACAGTTTACTAATTTGAAATTATTATGTTAGCAGAGCACTGCAGAATACAGACCACCAGGATTTCTTCTCAATATAACATCGCATCTCCTGCTTCTAAGTACATATCTAAGTAAGATTTGATAGAGATAAAGTAAGAAAACTCACCACATTGAGGGAAATATGAGCACCTCTTCCTTGAGCTATGTCAGCTAACATCAGAATAGCAAGACGGTTTTCACCAGTTCCTACCATTATCATTCTGTTTCCAGTCAGCCTAGCAATTCTGACTAACAAGTCATTACTGGAGAGAAAAATAATAATAATAATAATAATAAACATTCATGAAGTAAAATATAGGAAATAAATTCTATATCATTATTTCCTCCATAAGAAATATAGCCAAGTAACTCATGTACGTGAATTCACAGAAAAGAAAAGGGTTAACCAACCAATCAATGATAAAATGATTTTACAGTTAAATTAAGGTAAATTTCAGTGACTAAATACCCCTATGGATCATGGACTGGCAACTCAAGCTGGCTGTGGACAAATGTACCACCATGCATTTTGGGAGGAAAAACCCAGTGTCTACTTACTCCCTCCACAACACTAATCTCAAAAAGTCTTCTTGTGAATGTGACCTGGACATTATTGTCGAGAACGATTTTGCTAAAATTGCCAAGAAGGGTGAGGGTGTCTTGGCATCACTTACCAAGTCCTTTGTGAGCCGCTCTCCGGCTATCTATAGCTATGGTGTGGTCTCACCTGGAATTTGTGTCTGAAGTCTGGAACACCTATCTTGCCCAGGATATTAATCATCTGGAAACCGTTCAGCGACGTGCGGCCAAGAGAATACCCTCCATCAGGCATTTGCCATATTCTGAATGCCTTACTTCCCTGGGTATGGATACATTGAAACTCTGATGTCTGGCAGCTGCCCATAAAATCATTAACCATCTTACTAACAATAACTCTGAGCACCTTTTCAAACTCCACCTGTCTAACACCCGTGGACATGTTAACAAAGTCAGAAAACAGCACAGCTCCCATGACTTTCGGAAACACTTTTTCTTGCTAAGAGTTGCTGAAGTATGGAACAAACTGCCAGCATCAGTTGTTAGTTGTCGGAGCACTGCATCCTTCAAAACTTCCATATTTCCTGAGATTCACCAACAACACTACACCTGATTTTCTCCCCTCCATACACACGCAAGCATGTATCTGACTCATACACTGCTCACTTTCCAGACATTTGTACATTACTGCATATGCTTTATACGCACTTTTGACAAGTTGTAGTGCACCTGAGCACTGTATATAATAATTTCATTATATACAATGTACAATGTTGTATCATTTAAGGCAACATTTTAATCCAGTGATTCCTGCCTTCAGAGGTTAAGTTACTATTCAATTAATAAAATCCTAATTTTATTCATTTCTTTTAGCAATTCTCTGAGGACAATTATAGAAAGAGGCCATCTAAACTCTCAGTCATTTTCTAAAACACTGCTCCACCATCAAGCCATATTGTTCTCTATCGCTTTTACTACTGACTATAAATGACACTCCATTGATTACAACAAGAGTTCCAGTTGATCCAATCAATGGAACAGCCTGTTCACATATAAACTTGGTGTAGTTCTCAGGGAGATTCTGTGAGATACAGAATGTGACAAGGCTGGCCCTTTGCAATACATGTACAACTCATTTCTGTCAGCTGAGTGGAATAGACTGGAACAACATGAAATAAAGTGTCTTGCACTTGAGGACACAACATACTGCGGGATATCGAACCCACTGTCATGAACCAAATTCCCTAACCACTAAAGCCACACACCTTCACACTGCTGACTATATACCACCACCAATACTAGCACCAAAATATACTAGATACACCCACCTCTGCTTTAATCTATCCTGCTGCATCCACAACTAAACACTTTTCACAAATTTAGCACCTGAACTACAATCTTCTGTAATTCACTTTCTACTTCTTCTGTTCTCTCCCAGCCTTAAATTATTGAAACTCACTCTCAACCATAGTAAATTTACCCATTTTTATCTGTCTTCCAGTCAAGGAACACCTTTAAAATAGCTGTGTCTGATGCTCCTAATTCTCTTCTTCAGATTAAAATATATAAAGGAAACAAAGAACAGAAAGATGTATTTTATTATCTCAATCAGATAACCTAATCTCATCTAAAACAAGTATTTACACAACTTCATAGGCACAGGTGTAGCTGTGTGGTAAGAAGCTTGTTACCTAACCATGTGGTCTTGGGTTCAGTCCCGCTGTGTGGCACTTTGGGCAAGAGACTTCTACTACAGCCCCAGATTGACTAATGCCTTGTGAATGAATTTTGTAGAAGGAAATTGTGTGGAAGCCTTTCACATGTATACATGTGTGTATGTGTCTTTCTTTCTCTCTCTCTCTGTTTGTCCCTTCCCAACTGCTTGACAGCTGGTGTTGCTTCAGTTACATTACTTCAGGCTTGACAAAAGAGATTAACAGAATAAATACCAAACCTAAAAAAAAAGTACTGGTGTTAATTTGGTCAACTAACACCTTTCGAGGAAGTGCTCCAGCATGGCCGCAGTCCAATGATTGAAACAAGTAAAAGAATTCAAATTCAAAAGAAAAGTATGCAACACTAGCTAATTTGGTAAACAGATGTAAGAAGAGTCATCATCATTATCACTGCCATCACCTTCGTTATCAAGATCATTATCATTTTAATATAAACATTGCATGTGCAAACAATATTGCATCTTCTTAATAGGTTCGATTTCAACCCTATCTTCTTTTACCTGAAGTCCAACATTCTTAGATTTCACCCAACCACTTCCTCAACTCAGGTAACTTCTAACTACCAAACTATAGTACTTTTTCACCCAGTATACATGATCCAATAATGTTTAATTCACTATACCAGTGTAGATGTCTCTTCTGCAGAAATTGTCTTCTACTTTTGATACCAACCTAATTTCTCAACTCTGCTTAACACATGCACACAAAAGCCAATCAACCCCTCCTTACATATGATGGGTCAATCTCAAGACACTGAGCCTTGTAAAGGAAATGACTAAGGACCAAGATATCTGATGCACCACTGTAGTCAAGAAGACCCATCCACCACAACAGAACTGATACTGGTGCTGGTGCCACATAAAATGCACCCAGTACACTCTGTGGAGTGGTTGGTGTTAAGAAGAGCATCCAAACATTAAAAAAACCATGTCAGAACAGACAATGGACCCTGGTGTGGCCCCTAATGATACCAACTCTGGTCAAACCGTCCTACTCATGCCAGCATGGAAAATGAACATTAAATGATAATAATGAATAATATGTAATGTGCATTTTCTTTACAAAAGCAGAAAGTTAATAGTTAGCAACTATGAACTTGACATGAAGAATAAGGTGACTTACCGTAAATGTCTTATAAGTTGTTCCTTAAAAGTAGAACTTTTAGTATTCCTTATAAGATTTACAAATTTCTCTTCTAATTCAGTGTCTTGTAAGAGTTCTCCCTGACCATTTTTATAAAGCTTCAGCTTATTCTTAGAATTTTCTGGTGAACAGAAAACCTGAAGAAAAAGGAATAATTTAGCTTGAAGTAAAAATTAAATGTCTGTGTGCGTGCATATACACATATATAAATGTGTGTATATATATGCATACACACACACAAATATATAACTTACATCACACAATAAAGTTTGATCACTCCAACCTGTGAGTATACTTATACAACATGTTCAAAATAACATCAAAGTTTCCCATCCTTAAAACATGGAGGCCTTGCACTGCAAGTCAAAACTCCAAAGACAAAATATCACAGAGTAAGGCTGCAATGAAGGAGATTGGAAATGTTAATCATTAGATTCCTTCAGTAAATAACCTTCAATGTTATGGGTTTGTTTAAGGCAAACAAGCTGAAAGAACAATAATTTGAATCAACAATTGAAGCCAAGGACTTGCTGTTGTTGTTCTTGTTGTTACTAGCACTAAATGTGATTTAAAAAGTTTTCTAAATTGTCATTTTTCAATCCTGATCAGTGAGATATATGATCAAAGGTGTTCCAACAATGACCATCCCATTTTTATATTGTGTCAGTTAATTGAGTAATGTATGTGGCCAGTTGGTTTAGTGATTGTTTGATCAGCAAGAAACAGCAGTTGAATTTACTTAAATAAGTACAAACATATTAACAATTGTAAACCTACATAAGCCTAAAAAAGAAGGGATGTTATGGCTAGGATATCATTGATCAGAGATCTGCTAAATAATAATAGTATATTGACTGAAAGTAAGAACTGAACTCATGATCTTGAGGCCAGCAGTCCACTATCTCAATGTCACAGCCACTTTAGCCACTACATCAAACCCACATTTTCATTGACTAAACCATGTAGTCAGAATATATTGAAATGAGAAGTAAATATTGGGAAATACCTGTTCTAAAGATGTTATGTAATATGGCATTCCTATCCGTTCGCAGAATTCTTTAATCTGAATCAGAATCTCTTGTCGTTGTACCCAACTCTGACCAAGAACTGCTCCTTCTGTAAACAAATTCCAGCATTTTTCAATATTAAAAAAATAACTGTAACATTTCAAAGAACACAATACTTCAATTAGTTGTTGCTATTTTCCTCATGCTAATCAAAAATTGCTAAGTCAGAAAAGAAGGAGGGGTGTCTTTTTTGCAGTTAACATGTCAATAGACATTCTTTCAGCTATGGTGTTCTTTTAATTGGAATAGTTTGACAACAGTCCATCAATGAATAGTCAGCCAAGTCACCATGTTTAGCTAACATATTTCAGCCTACAGTCAATTACATCAAACCTTGGACTCCAATGCTTCTATTTCATTGACTCCAGAAGGATGAAAGAACAAAGTTGATCTTGGTTGAATCTGAATTCTGAACATAAAGGATCATAACTAAGGTAGTTAGTCTATCACTCTAAGGATTTCCTCAGTCCACTGCCTTGATGTTAGGTTTCTCATTTGGATATAGATCCTACTGTAAGTCATCAATAGCTCTATGGATATTATAAGTTCAGTATATAAAAATGTCAAGGGATAAGATATTCAAACCACCACATAATGGGTCAGGGTTTTATAGAGAAATATTTCCATCTCTCTCTGGACAGGTCAGTTGATTCAGGGATTTATTTCACCTAACTGTAGCATATAAATAACAAATAAAGTGCAGCTATGGTTGTCTGCTTAAGACATTTACTTTGTAACTATGCAATTTTGGTTCAATCCCACAGCACAATACATTGGACTACTGTTTTCTACTCTACCTTTGGATTACCCAAAGCCTGGTGAGTGAAATTTGGTAAACTGAACCTGTGTGGAAACCCACTGGAGGGACCATTCCTGTTTTGTACATAATAGACTTAATCCATCACCAGATTTGACAACACTACCCAATCAATCAATGTCTTTAGTGAAGATCGTTTTGTTATGTTAAAGTCAGGTCTCCAGTGTGATGATAACTTCTTCCCACCAATCATAGGCTATAGGCACTGACCTTCTTCCTCTAACAAAGCCATTGAAAAATATTAATAAAGATTTTTTGGAAATACCACCTACAATTTAGTGGTACCTTATTCAGAGAGAAGTTCATCTCATATCTGCTTAACTCTTGAGGAACTGGAGTTATAAACAACCTTAAAGACAACTTGTTCTAGAAGTGACGGAGATGATAACTGAAAGTTACGACAATCTAAGCTCAGTAAGATGCTAATTAACTGGACAAAGTGCTGCTACTGTGTGTAGCCACACTATTGCTGTGTTATTGTCCTGCCCAAGATACTGAAATCTTGTAAATATGCACCATGGGTATGTTAGCATGCCATCTTAGGTATAAGCAAAATTTTTGATAGACTGACATTCTTAAACAAAGGGCAAGATAACTATTTAAAGCCAATTACCATGTTATACGCATTCACATGGTAATATATCATCATAGTCCCTGATAAGAATTGACTCAGATTTTGAAGAAACATCCAACTCATGACAGCACAGAAAGTGGATAAGTTTACAATTGTATTTTTATGACACTAAGATATCATGAATTAATATGTATTATGCATTGATGTAGTTGGTCTCATTCTCTGTACAATACAAACATACATATTCAACAGTAACCAGTAGCCTAAATATATCATAAAAAGGATGTGAGGCATTTTGGCACAGCCATTTTGGTGTCACAGAGTCAATGTTGACTTATTTGACATCAAATATTTTAAAGCTTCTCTCTCTCTCTTTCTGACTCTCTCCTTGTTTATGTGTCTGAAGAGAGGAAACATGTGTATGTCAATCATGCTCAATTAGCAAATTGTAATGTTTCTTCTCCTATCTATTTGTGTATATTTCAGCATGTGCGTGCATGTTTGCCTCCAGCACCAACAAGTACTGCCACCAAAACAGGCTGAATGTCCAGTCAGCCATGCCAAATTATCAGTGCATCCAATCGTCTCATTCTGTCATAAGATAGGATAGCATTTTTGTATAAAAACTCATAGCTAAGTTATGCTAACAGAGAAAAGAGATACCAATAGCTAACTAATCTTATCACTTATAGAGGCAAGGTATCGACGATAAACTGATCTTTGTACATCTCTGTCAAATACAGAGACAAGATGACTATGATAAACTTATCTTGTCACATCAATGTTGTATACAGAGACAAGATATGTATGATGGGCACAAATTTAGACTTCTAACTTACCATCAATATAAACGATTTCTGGAATAAACCGAAGTTTCTTGAATTTGCTCAATTCCAGTCCCTTAAAAAAAATACGAAAAATGGTTAAATGTCAGAGGTCAATGTAAGGAACTAATCTTGTAATATGAGGCAGAAAGGTGAGAAAAAGAAACAAATTTTACTAGGAAGATACTTTCTTATTTAAAGAAAATTATTCTAAATAGCTAAGGGAGAAAAATATGTTACTTCTGTAACATTAGCAGAATACTGCTGTATGGGTGAAATCATTAGATGTACAAGCAGAAGGTTAGCAGGTAATTGTGAATTGTTTGGTGACAATAGTATTAGCTACAACATGCTAGGCTGTAGAAAATCAGCATTAGCTAACTAGCTGGATTATTGAATGACAGTCAAACCAGTTAATGAAAATAACATTATCTAATTTACACCAAGAATAGCATTTAGACACATAATATCAAACTACTGAGTAACTTAAGCCAATATTTAACAAGGCTGATGTTCTGAGGCAAGTTTTAGATCCAGACTGTTAGAGTAAAAAAAAAAAATTTTTTTTTTAAATAAATTGTAAGGTAGCAGAAAAATTAAAATTTATAAGTAAATGTGTCTGTAGAAACAGTGTTGTTTATATTGAGTTGTAAGATAGAAACAACCTTACATCTTTTACAAGGTGGAGTAACGCTGATGATGAAGGTCCACCAGAATATGCGAGGAGGACTTGATCTCTGTCTCTGATGAGTTTAGATTTACCAATGTTTGATCGGAACTTGTGTGTCACGTGGGTAAGGAAACAATCTCTGAAAGGGGACAATAAATAGACAGACATAGTTGGGATATTATAGAATTAGAGATGACAGCAAAAATTGTTTCATCATTAAATTAGATGTCAGAAATAAAAGAATGAGATAAGCAAGTATACGAAAGAGATAGGTAGATAAATATGAACAGTTGTTTACCTGCAAAATGGGTCATTTTGGCGTATAACAAATTTAGCTTCATTTTCTTGACATTTTACACAAAGTCTGACAGAACTGTAAGACAGAAAAGAGAAGATGATTTAGTAAATAATGGAGACTACATTATTTCTACAAATAGCAATATTACATTTTGTAAAGATTGTGAGCTGGTAGAATCATTAGCACATAGGGCAAAATGCTTAGCAGCATTTTGTGTGTCTTTATGTTCTAAGTTCAAATCCTGCCAAGGCTGATTTTACTATTCATCCTTTCAATGTCAATAAAATAAGAACCAGCTGAGTACTGGGGCCAATGTAATTAACTTACCCCATCTCCTAAAATTTACAGGCCTGATGCCAAAATTTGAAACCAATATTACATGTTGCACTTGAAAAAGAAAGTCATGTTGAAAAACAAGAGTTAAAACTCCAAACATGTTATAAGGTTATTATAGCAATAGTAAGCACTGTCTCAAGTCTTAGGACTCATAGGGCCAGTTACATAGTTTCTATGGTATTTATGCATTTGAAATCACAATATTTCCCCTGAATGGAACACCAGTCCGTTGCAGGGTTACTCATTTACATGTAAGTGGATGGGAGCAATGTGAAGTGAAGTGTTTTGTTCCAGAACACAATGTACCACACAGTCTGGAAATTGAAATCATGATCATTTTTGTTGTGAGTGCAACTCCCCTAATCACTCAGCCACATGCCTTCACTCTAAGGTCATTAACAAGGTCTAAATAGTATATCTGATGACTGGAAGAGAAAATTAGGAGTAAATCAGGAGTACAGTCATACCTGTGCAGTTAAGAAACCTATTTTTGCAATCACATAGTTTCAAGTTGATCTTACTACACAATACCTTCTACTATAGCACTGGGTTGTACGTACCTTGTGAATGGAATTTGTGTGTGTGTGCATATTTTTTGCAGTGAAGAATATATATCATCATCATCATCATCATCATCGTTTAACGTCCGCTTTCCATGCTAGCATGGGTTGGACGATTTGACTGAGGACTGGTGAAACCGGATGGCAACACCAGGCTCCAGTCTGATTTGGCAGAGTTTCTACAGCTGAATGCCCTTCCTAACGCCAACCACTCAGAGAGTGTAGTGGGTGCTTTTACGTGTCACCCGCACGAAAACGGCCACGCTCGAAATGGTGTCTTTTATGTGCCACCCGCACAAGCCAGTCCAGGGGCACTGGCAACGATCTCGCTCGAAAATCCTACAGGAGCCAGTCAGGCGGTACTGGCAACGGCCACGCTCAAAATGGTGCATCTCATGTGCCACCCGCACATATATATATATATATATATATATATATATATATATATCAGTGAGAAAACTGGAAATCAGTGCTTTACAAAACCATCATCTCCAGCATCCAAATTCCATGATATATGGATGTCATGGAATATGGATATTTGTTCTCCATCAAGTTAGATACTCTCAACATCAGAAATGCAGTTAGGTGGCAAGCTGGCAGAACTGTTAGCATGACAAGCAAAATGCTAAGTGACATTTTGTTTATCTTTATGTTCTGAGTTCAAATTCTGCCAAAATCAACTTTGCCTTTCATCCTTCTGGGGTTGATAAAATAAGTACTAGTTGAGCATTGGGGTCAATATAATCAATTTGGCTTCTTCCCCAAAAGTGCAGACCTTGTGTTTCTTTATATATGTATATTCAATACATATCTGGTCTAACTTTGAATTAGTACCTTTTCTATTTGTGAATAATCCAGGAAAACTAACTGAAATTGTTTAGTAATTAACGAAATATGAACTTAATTTAAAATATCAGCCATAATCTCCTTTAAACCATAGCCTATTACCGTAAATGAAAAAAAATAAATAAAATGCATAATACGGCCCTGGATTCCTAACATATAGGAAAAACACAGGATGGTCACGGCTGAAATGTTCTTGCATCTATTGATTATTATTAACTTGGGGTTAAAAGAACAACTTAATAAATACAAGTGAGAACTTCAAGTATTACTGAATTCAGTCTATGAATTGAGATCCAGTTACCTCTTTCGCTACTATTTCCATTGAAATCTGCACAAGCAATCAGTTTCACCCAAGTTCTATATTCCCCAGTGAGGAAGTGAAAATTTCACTCATTCATTCGACAAAATTTGCATTAAAGTTGTGACAGAGTAAAATAAAAATCTGTTGGAGGAGAAACAGCAACAGAAAACCTCGATTTTTCTGCATATGAAGCAAACAAACTTGAAACGTTAGAACTACTTTCAACTTCTCTTAGTGGAGTAAATAGCGATTAGTCTTGAATAAAAGGTAAGCATAGGTGCAGGCATGAGTGTGTGGTAAGAAGCTTGCTTCCCAAGCACACGATTCCGGGTTCAGTCCCACTGCATGGTACCTTGGATGTCTTCTACTATAGCCTCGTGCTGACCAAAGCCTAGGGAGGGGTTTGGAGGCAGAAACCAAAAGAAACCCATCGTGTATGTATGTACGTGTGTATGTATATGTGTATGTGTGTGTGTGTTTGCCCCCACCCCCTCCTATACCAATTGACAATTGGTGTTGATGTGTTTATCTCCCTGTAACTTAGCGGTTCGACAAAAAAAACCGATACAATAAGTACCAGGCTTTTAAAATATAAGTATTAGGGTCGATTCATTCGTTCGGCTAAAAGATTTCTTCGGTGCCCCAGTATAGCCGCAGTCTGACTGAAACACGTAAACAAGAGAAAAGATACCGGAGAAGTCAGTTCATGCCACACACCGAACATGACAATTCCCATTTCTGCAAACCAAAGTGAGAATATCGGTTAATATCTAGTTTAACACCTGGCCACCAAAACAAAACAAAAAAAAGGGGTAACAGGTGTTAAAAAAATGCTTAATAAACGAATCTGAAAACCAAAATTTGTGCAAACGAACCGGGATGGTGGGGAGAGGACTTTCGGAAAATTTACACGATCCAATTTTTTCCCTCATAACTTTCATGAAAATGGATATCTTTTAGTGAAATTTTATGTAAATAATTTTCAAACGGCATAGATTACTATTATAAAGAAATTTATGGGGAAAATTTCTTTCCGAAGCGGTGGAGAGAGGATAAGTTGGACAATCGGAACACATGGTGTGTTACGGAACATATACTCAGTTAAGATAGTCCCATTAATAAATGTCTCAAGATATGGTTAAAATGGAGCAAACCTTACCCATCGTTTTGTAGTTTCAGTTTTCGAATTGGTTCGTCTAAATTCTCATCCTCACCTTGACGACTACACATTTTTAAGACAAGACAAACTCCTGTTGACAACTCGAATAGCTTCAGCTGATGCAATACTTACTACCTCCCTTTAAGAAGAACGATAAAACGGAAGTTACCTCCCTTAAAGAAGCTGTGCAGACGATGGCAGTTCTTAGTGACTGAAGATCATTATGAAAAACTGCAAGTCCTTAAGTGGCTATGTAAGCTGATCCTTAAATCGCAGGTTTTGGCGCACTTGGGAAAAATTTGTCAGCTTTGATCAAATGGAGGTCATGACGATGACAATTTATCATCCGCCGCAGATGCTCTAGCCTTCTCAAAATTGTGACTGTTTGGATATTATCGCGCCACACCTCCCTCTGTGCTGCCACTCCCTCTCATTTTGTGGGGTCAATCCCTTCCTGAGGGAGCTGATGCTTCAGCTGGTCTTCGAACTGCTTCCGGGCTTTTCTGTCTCTTTTGCTCGCTATAGAGTACGGCCTTCGGCGTTCTGGATTAAGCCATGTGTGAGACGTGGCCTGCAGGTAGTCAGTTAAAAAGCCCTCAAATTACACCAACTGTTTGTTTTTTTTAATGGAATAATGCATTAGAGAATGTGATACTGAATTACATTACATTGTCTGAAAGAGATGGAATTTTTTTGCCATTATTATCAAAGACATTAGTACGTTATTTTGGTGGAAATTGAGAAGCATTTGACGCTTCTAAAATTTGTCTGTGGGTTTGATTTTCCCTGAAATGGCGTGCCCAATTTTTAAGAGAGCGGCGAGCTGGTAGAGTCGTTAGCACACCGGGTAAAATGCTTAGCGGCATTTCGTCCATCTTTACGTTCTGTGGTCAAATTCCGACAGGGTCGACTTTGCCTTTCATCCTTTAGGGGACGATAAAAAAAGTACCAGTTAAGCACTGGAGTCGTTGTAATCGACTTACCCCTTCCCCGAACTTGCTGGTCTTGTGCCAAAATTTGAAATCATTATTACCAAGGATATTTTATCTAAACTGGGCTATTAACAAGAACTCTACTTCATCAACCCCATAGAGACTGGAAGGCAAAGATGATGACTAGAACAAGTTGATTATAAAGAGATTTGCTTGATCAGGAACTGACCTGAAGCTTAACAACAAATAACTATGCATTTTTTCATTCTTTGGTTTTAGATCTTCCCTTTTACATAAACGATTAAGATTGCAGATATACTTGTATTCTTGTGCAGTTTTTCTGTTAAACTGGTTGTAGAACCGTTCGTCATCGACTGGCAGAGTCGTTAAGGCGTCGAATAAATATGTTTTGCGATACATGTTCCGGCTCTTTGCATTCTGAATTCAAATCCTACAGAACTCTACTTTGCCTTTTATCTCTGCAGGCGATTAAATAAAGTACTAGTTAAGTATTGAGATCGAATCTTTTCTCTCCCCACCCTCTCTCTCTCTCTCTCTCTCTCTCAAAATTGGCTTATAGTCGCCTGGTTAATGCCATTCAAATGAGCATGTCAAGAAGTTAGTTGAGCTACGAGCAAGCAATCTCTTCTCATAAAAAGAAAAGACAACTTACTGTAGAAATCGTCTGAAGAAATCATGAGAAACCCTTTGTAGCTCCATGGGCAGATATTACAGGAATGGACGAATCGATGCACAGCGAAATAGTGTCAATATTGTGTTACTGTTATTATTGATGTTTTGTGTGATTGAGTCTATAAGTTGGCTGCAATCTTTGTTTCTTTGGGCCTGACATTTGTTAGAAAGGGCTAGTCGATTACATTGACTCCAGTGCTAAATAGGTACTTTTTTATCGCATTCCGAAAAGATGAAAGGCAAAGTCGACTACGGCGGAATTTGAACTCAGAACACGAAGCCAGAAGAAATGCTACTAAGACGTTTGTCCGACGGGCTAACAATTCAACCGGTTGGCTGCCTTGACAATCCTTTCCACTATAGGTATGCGGCTTGAAATTTAGCGGGAGTGGGATAGTCGATTATATCGACCCCAGTGTTCGACTGGTACTCGTTTTATCGACCCTGAAAAGATGAAAGGCGGAGTCAACCTCAGAACGTAAAGACAGACGAAATGCCGCTAAGCATTTTGCTCGGCGTGATAACGATTTTGCCAGCTCGTCGCCTTAATAACACTGTGTAACATGACTTTTGTTCTTGAATAGCAACTGTTATTTCCTATTTGCTTAACCCTAGAAAGTATGAAAAATGGTTAATATTTCCTTCAAACTTTGTTTTTGTCACGTTTATTCAAACCCCAAAGAATCCCTCTCAACACATGGTTATGATGCTCCCCTACAACTCCTGCTCATGATCAGAGATACGCATATTGCCAGCCACTAAGGGACATGCTCTAACTGACGAGCAAATCTATAGTATTGAGCAGAATATTTGCTACAGCGATATTTTTGCTTCAGCAATTCAGCGCTGAATTTGTTTGAAATGTAATGGAAAATAGGTCAGTTTCAAAACATTGATGTCCAGATCACAAAAGCCAAAGTTTGAAGTGAATAGTAATCATTTCCTTTGATTTCTAGATAGAAGCAAATAGGAAATAGCACTTATTAACCAAAGACAAAAACAAACAAAAACAAATGAAAATTTTGTTGCACAGTGTGATAATAGTGATGGTACCTTGTATTTACCATAAGGTCGACGAATGAGTAGATCTCATGGACAGACTATTACAAAGAAAAAGCGCTGGGATTTACATTAAATCATACAAGTGAGAGAGAAAAAAAGGAGTGAAAATGAGAGTAAACAAAGGAGGTTCACCATCAAAGGTTAATCAAAGAACTACAGACTCTCGATTATTCTGACTACAAGGAGTAAGTTGCCTTTCCTAGCTGTCATTCCCTGTATATAGGCACATAATAAGAGCAGTCTCAATTACTCGAGTCATTTGCCACTCTCACAAACTCTCCAACAAATTAACTTGAGGGCAACACGAGCCTCGTCTTCTCCTCCAAGTAG
Source organism: Octopus bimaculoides (assembly GCF_046866305.1). Taxonomy (NCBI): domain Eukaryota; kingdom Metazoa; phylum Mollusca; class Cephalopoda; order Octopoda; family Octopodidae; genus Octopus; species Octopus bimaculoides. Next base: position 34,795,918 of record NC_142947.1, on the reverse strand, counting down.
AACACAGAGAAAATGTGTCTCACCTCAGTCGTTTCAATTGCGTCCACTATATAATCTCCTTTGCTATAATCACCAAATGAGAACTGCCTTCTCTTCGCAATTAAAGAAAGGTGGCGGAGAGATTTTCTTGGTAGCTTCAGGCGATAGCCAGATCCATCGTAAATGCGACAGCATAGGTTCGATATTACTCCACAAGTCAGTAATGCCCGGAAAGAGTAAAAATGCATGTAGAACGGTTTTCTGCGCATCTTGGACACTTCCTGTGGAGCTTGTCTCGAACCGGTTGTGTCCCTCGACAACATTGTCAGGCTAAGGATTTCTGGAAGTTATTTATATTAGTCTCTAATCTGAAAGTCCTCCTGAACAGATCAGTTAATTTGTCTTCATTAACACCAAGGGTTTTCCCGAGGACATCGTCGCTCTTATTTACTGTTAGTCCTCTACATATATATTGCTTTCAAATTTTGGCACAAGGCCAGCAATTGTACGGGAGGGGCAAGTCGATAACATCGACTCCAGTGTTCAGCTGGTACTTATTTTATCAACCCCGAAAAGATGAAAGACAAAGTCGACTATGGCAGCGTTTGAACGCAGAACGTGAAGTTGGAAGAAACACCGCTAAGCATTTTTTCTTGGTGCGGTAACGATTCTGCCAGCTCAACGCCTTCCTCCCTCTGTACATATTGCAATATTGGAATTTCCGCCAATGCAATGCCCGACTCTCAGAGAGTTTTGAGCGGCTGACGATATTTTGAATAATAACTGTCTGATTTAGGTACAGGATCAGCCATTTAATAGGGGGCAGGGTTGGTCATTTACATCAGACTCAGATTGGGACTTTATTTTACCGACACCTGAGGAACGAAATATAAAGTTGTCTTCGGCCGGATTTGAGCTAAAGAACTAATAATAATCCTTTCTACTACAGGCAGAAGGCCTGAAATTTTGGGGGACGGGGTTAGTCGATTAGATCGACCCCAGTACGTAACTGGTACTTAATTTATCAACCCCGAAAGGATGAAAGGTAAAGTTGACCTCGGCGGAATTTGAACGTAGCGACGTACGAAATACCGCAAATAATAATGGTATTCTCAAGTTGAAGGTGGTACAGGAACCTTCTCTATAGATACGACCGATAACTGGATCAGTCTTATATGCAACAACAATCGTTCGACAAAAATCTTCGACTCAACAATACTCGGTGTTATGTATTCTTTTGATTCGTGTTGGGACAACAAACAACTCATTGAAGGCGTTATTATGATTTATTTACTTGGCATGTTTACAAACTGTATATGTATAGCGGAGTCGTACACACTGTGCGTATTCGCTTTATTCACAGTTCATATTGTTTACTAGATGTGCTTTACAAAATAGTACTAATAGTGGAGATGTATTCATATATACGTACACCTACGCATACCCATAAATATGAACATATAACACTCGGATACTCTACGCACATCTCGGACAAGCTCAGCTGATGGCACATCCTTATTTATTGAATCTATCTAGAACTGTCACTGCGCCCATTCCCTGTAGCACTACTAGGCCAGGGATTCTGGATGCTATCCATTGCTGAGCAGATAGATTTCATGAACAGACCAACCGCTCTTTCTCATTACTTACCCATTATAGAATGCAAGTGTGGAAATCGTGCCGGTCGCATTGCCAACTACTAAAGAGCAGTGAGCATCTAACTACGTTTCGGATATCAGACACCCAAGCTTGGTCTTTGTTTAAATCAGAACTGTAACTCCGACCAGAAGACGAACTGTGTAAAAACGTCCCTATCAAAGGACGACTATAACCACGCACTATACCCACTCCAGGAACTTCTGCAGTCTCCACAACCCCACCATATTGAAGAGGGTGTTGGATATCACCTTTAATAGACCGCCTAGCCAGTGGAATGCACTTCTTCCACAAGAAAAGAAAGGACAGACTCTCTCATTTGGTCAGGGGGAAAACTGGGGTAGGGCACGACGAAAATATATAATGAAATCGATGCATGTATTCACCATCTCTGCATGACCTTTCAAGGACAGCTTTACCTCAGCCTATTTCTGGATGAGGCTGTCGCCGTGTTCGTAACCTGCTCCTAGTTCCTATCCACCTGGAAGTCTGACCCAGACTAGATCCTCTAAAGCAGTGAACTTGCCTCTCCAGGTGTAGTGTTACAAGCTTACTGACTTGCCTAGATTAATCTTTTCTCCAGTCACCTTTTCGATCCCCTATGGCTCTGATAACCTCGACATTCGCAGTGCCCTACACAATTACAGTAACGTTGCCCAGCACTTCAGTTCAGACGAAATGCCCCTCAAATCCTACAGTTTCTGCGGCAGTGGTTCAAGAATAATTACATACAGAAGGAATTACAGAGAATATTATCAATGTGTTGAGCATCTGGTTCAAAACAGTTATGATAGCTAACAGTTTAGTCTGACAACCAAGATCCAACAACTGAAAACGAGACTGAAATTGGCCAGTTTGAAGACAACCACATAGTAACGATGGCCGACTCTATCAGTTGGTTCAAATTTATCAGAGCAATACTAAAACCGTATTTATTATCTCCCAACTCTACAAAGTATCGCCTAAAGTGGAAGCTGTTGTAGATAAGTTTTTCCTGAAATCACACAGGTCTTTACTTTTCCAACGCTACCAATTTCTAGCACCGATCTTGTCTAGTACGTTAATCAAAATCTTAAAACTTTGGTTTCAAACACTACTGACTTGTAGAAATTGCAGGTTTTCCGTTTTTACCCTTTCCTCCTATCGGCAAGTCTTGCATAATCCCGACATTCGATTAAGGTATCAAATCAATTTCCCCTAGTACTTAAGTGTGGGACATTCCCCAAAAAGCTTCTAGATATATCATTGCTTTGCCCGGTTGAGACACTGATGACCACTAGTCTGAAGGTATTGTTTTCATTACTGTTCACATCGATTTATCGCCCGTACTACGAGATCCAAACCTTTGCAAAATGATACTGCAACCCTACTTCTCTATCTGGGACGATATGCGATGCATAAACTCATAATCGAAGATGAGCGAGAGCACGCACCTTCTGGAAATATTGATGTCACTGACAACTTCTATGTACATTTCTTGGCCCCAAAAACGTAAAGTAAGAGACGTCATTCACTTTTGCCTTGAAGGACTTGCTGATCTCCTCAGTGGACAGGAGTTTCTTGAAAGGATCCTCCAAAAATGTTCTTGTGAGCTCTATCCTGGAACATTTCTATATTACCTACGAATATTTTTCTTAGATTGTTTTTGTTCTCAAAACTTTTTCAGTTGTGGCCTGTTGATTTTCTCAAAAAATTCCACCCTATGTAGTTTTGGTCTCCTCACCCCTGAAGCTTATGAACTTTTTTTTATTTACAAGTGAAATCGATGAGGGATGGTTATTGAGTTAGGTTAACGGTATTCATATATTGTTGATCTTGATATTTTTGAGGTAATGGCTGATCAAGAGGCTTTCTGTTTCCTCATTGAACTAGAGTGGTCTATTTTTTTTTTTTTTTGTATTTATTTCTGTTCCCAGAAAAGAAAAAAAAGGTAGTGTTCAACAGACTCATCTCGATCTCGTTGCACAGCAAAACTTCGGAATTTGAGGAACTTATGTATACTGATGTGTTTTGCTTTCGGTCAACTTTTTGTGTTGGAGTGTATAAATAATCCTTGTAGTCTGTAATGTTAATCTCTGCTATTGTTAATTTGAGGATCTCTACTGTTGTTGGCTTGTGACGCTTTTCTGCTCACCAGCTCTTTCACACCACATACCCAAAAGTAGCTATTCTTTTGATAAGAGTTCGGGGTAACAATGGCTTTTAAGTGGTACAAGGTAACAAAGTACAGGGAGATAGTTTCCAATGTTAAATTCTCATTACTTAAAATAGAAGTTTATATATTTTCGGTACCTCATATTCATATTTACTATAAGGTTCTGCTAATTCAGTACTGTGGGAATTAGGTAGTGCCAGTGAAATGAAACCCAAAAAAGAAAAATTTTATTTTAAAATCAAGTCATTGAATATGTAACTAATTTTCAAGTAGCTTCATTAGCTGCCAACATCTCTTTTACCAGCCTTATTTAGTTTACAAATGGCATGTATTTTAAAGTCCTAAAACATTTCACTATCAACACACAAGCTTCCACAATACCCATATCTTTGTGATAGCTTAGCATTTACAATGACCCAGGAAGTGATACATTCTTGGATAGTTTTCCACTTAGCACTAATTTTACTTTAACATTGGAAAACACTATCATGATTGGACGGGCAAAAGTAGACAAAGGCGTAAGTGCTGATCAGATTTCTTTACAGCTTCAGTATTAACACCAGAAAATAAAAATTGAAATGCAAAAGTATGACAGGCTATTGGCTCTTTACAGTGGATTTTGTCACTGCAATACTCATATGATCAACAAAGAGTGGTTAATATGAGACAGACTAATTGAATTTAGGTTTTCTTGTATTTCTTAAGATTGATTTCTAACGATTAATTTGTAATGAGAAAACCCACAGATACTGATTTTTATTACTACACTTAGTGAAAGCAAAACATAAAAAAAAAAAAAAAAAAAACCCTAGAAGTACATTAGTTTTTCTATTCATGTTGAGGTGTAGATAAAATAGGAAATGACGCTGACGAAAGGGAAACAGCTTTAGAAGAAATGAAATAAAAACAAAAATGTTGCAAGTAAAACTTTATTCTTCATATATTAAAAAAAAAAAATTACAAGTAAAATATACAGTTAGAAATTTTAAATGTTTCTTTAGAATATTACTTGGAAAATCAATATTAAACATGCCACTGAAGTAAAATACTCATTTAGATAATGTAACCATTAGCTGATACAATACAAAGAGAATTATTAAACATTGCTACAATTACCTGTTATGGAGTATCACCTATCCTAAGTAAAAGTCACTAAAGTATTCAACTGTAGGCTATAACTTGGAATTAAAAACTAACAAACTGTGACAACCTGATCTATACCAGTATGGAAAAGCTGACATAAAATGACAATAATGTAATTATCTTTGATTTATTGGGCCTATTTTCCATTGAATTCTTAAATTTTGAAATTACTTAATATATTACATTTTTTCATATATAACTTACAACAAAAGTGTGATGCAAAAAATACAGTTTACTTGAAAAAATTATACATTTTATTTTTCTTCATTACTTAAAACTTAAACTTCATTAAAATCAAACAATGTACCAAATTTATTATTCTACTTTCAATTTCCATCCATCTACTCTTTGCCAAGATATATGAATCATGGTTACTTGACTCTATCATCCTGTTGTCACCTGCTTTTTGTGCTCTACATTCTTGTTACCACAAGCATCAGTCACTCTTTACCACCACCAGTTCTGAGGTACAGTTGTCCCATTTCCGTCTTCTCAATGTCACGACACTTCAGTAAACATTCTTCTGCTCCATGTTCCCGCAGTCTCCATATTCCAACCACAGTCACTCTCTCTCCATGTACCAGTTGTCACCACATGCCAACCACAGTCACTCTCTTCCATGCTCTTCTGATCACGTCCTAGTCACAGTTGTTCTCCAAATCTTCCTGTTGCCATTACATGCTTTACAGTTGCTCTGCTTGATGTTCCACTCATAGTTGCTACACTCCATCTTGCTGTTGTTACCATGTTCTAGTCATAGTTGCTCTTCTGTTTGCTCCTGTTGTGAACACTTCTATGTCACAGCTACTCTTTCCAATGTCCCTGTTGCCCTGTTCCATGTTCTTGTAGTTTCCATATTCCAGTCATAGTTGCTCTCTCCTATGTATCAGTTGTCACCTCATGCCAGTCACAATTCTTCAAATCTTCCATGCTGCTCTGATCACCACATCTTACAGCTGTTCCCCAAATTTTCCTGTTGCCACCACATACATCACAGTTACTGTCTTCCTGCTGTCACCACTCTCTAGTTAAAGCTACCCTACTTCATGGTCCACATGTCACCACATTCTAGTCAGTTACTATTCTGTCTGTTCATATTATCGACACACCTTAGTCAGAGCTGCTCTTCTCTGTTCCTGTTGCCATCACAGTTGCTTTTCCTCATGTTCTAGTATCACCAAATCCAAGTCACACTCACTCAGCTCAATGTTCCTGTTGTCACAGTTGCTCTGCACCATGTTTCCATGTTCCAGTCATAGTTGCTCTCCCTATATACCAATTGCCACCACATACCAGTCACAGTCGTTCTGCTACCACCAAATCTTGATTTACACTTCATTTTCTCCATCTTCCTGTTTTACCACCTCTCTCTCTGCTGCCTTGCTTCACCTCCCAGCACCTCAACTCTCAGTTGCTCTCTACCATGTTCTAGACTAAATCATTCTCTTCCATGCTGCTCTGATCACCACAACTAGTCCACTCTAATCTTCTTGTTACCACACGTTTTCCTTGTCACCACATTCCAGTCACAGTTCTTCTTCAAATCTTCCTGTTGCCACCACATGTAACAGTTGCTCTGCTGCCACCACCTCTATTTTACCAGTTCTGTCATCTTGAGCTCACAACACCACAATTCAGTTTCTAACTGCCTTCTTCCTGCTCTGTAGGATGTTCCACTCAGTTGCTCACTATCTTGCTATTGTCACCACATTCTGCTAACAGTTGCTCTTCTCCATGTTCTTGTAGCCACCATATTCCAGTAAATATTTATGTCAAGCTCTACTTTATGTTCTTGCAGTTTCCATATTTCAGTCATGGTTGCTCTCTTCCATGTACCAGTTGTTACCACATGCCAGTCACAGTTGCTCTGCTTCACCCTCTTGTCCCATTTCAGTTTAGGCATTCCATTCTATGTCACTGCTGCCACCAAATCTCAGTCAGTTGTTCTGCTCCATGTTTATGTAGCCACATCCTCTTGATTACACCTTATTTTCTCAATCTTCCCATTGCTGCCGCCACCTCTGACAGCTGCTCTGCTTCACTTTCCTGCAGTCTCAGCATCTCAACTCACAGCTGCTCCACTCCAATCTTTTTGCTGCCATCACATACATCGAGGTTGCTCTCAGTTCCATTATTCTGCTATCATCACATTCCTGTCATAGTTGCTCTATTGCATCTAGCTGTTTTCATCACATTCTGGCCTCAAATGTTCTGCTCCATGTTCCTGTCAGTTGCTTTCTCACATGTACAAGTTGTTCTTCAAACCTTCGTCATCATAGATGTTACTGTTGTGCTTCTGTTACCACTGTTCCATGTCATATTGTGGTCACGACATCGCAATTCCCAGCCGATCACCTCCCTCTTCCTGCCGTCAACACCAGTTCAAGTTGCTCTGCTCCATGTTCCACCCTAACATTCTGCTCACTTTTGCTCTTCAGTTTATTCCTGTTGTCAACACCTCTATGTTCCTCTTGCCAACACATCCATCACAGTTGCTCTCCTTCTTCCTTTTGACACCAAATCCAAGTCACATTTGCTCTGCTTTATGTTCCAGTAGCCTCCATATTCCAGTAAAAGTTACTTTGCACCACGTTCCTGCAGTTTCCATATTCCTGACATTGTTGCTCTGCTCCACGTTTCATGTCCCCTTGGTCAGTCAGTTTTTCATGTCCCTCTTCCTGCTGTCACTACACTCCAGTTAAAGTTGCTCTGCTTTATGTTCCACTCCATCTTGCTGTTGTCACCTCACCATACTCTAGTCATAGCTACTCTTTTCAATGTTCCTGTTGCCATCACAGGTGCCCTGCTCCATGTTCTTGTAGTTTCCATATTCCAGTCAGTTGGTCTCTCTCTCATGTACCAGTTGTCACCTCATGCCAGTCACAGTTGCTTTTTTTTTATTTTCCTGTTGTCACCAAATCCAAGTCACATTTGCTCAGCTTCATGTTCCTGCAGCCTCCATATTCCAGTAAAGATTGTTCTGCTCCATGTTTCTGTATTTTCCACATTCCAGTCATGGTCACTCTCTCCCATGTACCATTTACAGCTGTTCTCCAAATCTTGTTGCCATCACATACATCACACTTCCTCTGCTTCATCTTCCTGCAGTCTCAGCAACTCAACCAACACTTGCTATCATCCATCTTCCTGTTGTCACATTCCTTTTATTGTTGCTCTCTCCTATGATGCTCTGATCACCATATCCCACAGTTGCTCTGCTCCAATCTTTTTGTCGTCACCAATTTCCTGTTAAAATTGCTCTGCTCCATTCCATCTTGTTTTCATCACATTCAAGTCACAGCTGCTTCTCTGTCTGTTCATGTTCTCAACACCTCGATCTCACAGCTGCTCTTCACGTTCTTATTGCCAACACACCTGTCAGCTGCTCTTCATCTTCCTGTTACCAAATCCAAGTTACACTTGCTTTGTTCATGTTCCTGCAGTTTCCATATTCCATTCATGGTATAGCTGCTCTCTTCCATGTACTCATTGTCACCATATGCCAGATGCAATGGCTCTTTTCTGATCACTACATCCTACAGTTGCTCTACTTCAATCTTTCTGTTGCCATGCTGTCACCACTTTTTATGTCATCTTGTGGTCACCCCACCACAATTCATAGTTGCTCACTTTTATCTTCCTGCTGTCACCACATTCCAGTCGCAGCCGCTCTTCTGTTTGTTCCTGATGTCAACACATTCATGTCACAGCAGCTCTTCCTTGTTCTTGTTGCCAACACATCCATCACAGTTGCTCTTCTTCATCTTCCTGTTGTCACCAAATCCAAGTCACCATTGCTCTGCTTCATGTTCTCGTTGCCACTTCATTTTCTGCCATCTTCCTGCACTTTAACTCACACTTGCTTTCTTCCATGCTGCTTTGATGACCATAGCCCACAGTTGCTCTTCTCAAATACTTTTCTTGCCAAACATTCATTTCCATCTTCCTGCTCCCATCATACACCAGTTAAAGTTGCTCTGCTCCATGTTCCATTCATCACCACATTCCAGTCAAAGATGCTCCACTCCATCTTGCTATTTTCATTACATTCTGGTCATAGTTGCTCTTTTGTTTCTTCCTGTTGTCAGCACTTTTATGTCACAGCTGCTCCATGTCTGCATATTCCAGTTGGTCTTCACCATATACCAGTTGTCACATGTCATTCAGTTACTCTTTAAATCTTCCAGTTGCCGTCACAAACGTCATTGTTGCTCTGCTGTCACTGCTGTTCTATGTCAAATTGTGGTCATGACACCTCAATTCACAGTTGCTTTGCTCCCTCCCCTTGCTGTAACTACACTCCAGTTGAAATTGATCTGCTCCATGTCCCATTCATCATTTTGCAATTGTCACCACATTCTAGTCATAGTTGCTCTTCTGTTTGTTCCTGTTGTCAACACCTTTATGTCACAGTTTCCCTTCTCCATATTTTTGTCAACACATCCATCACAGTTGCTCTGCTCCATGTTTCTCTTTTCACCAGATCCTAGCCATTGTTGCCCTGCTCCATGGTGTGGTCATTACCACATGCAGTTACTCTTTATCATCATCAGTTCTCAAGTAGAGTTGCACTTACGTATCTTCATATCATTACATGCCAGTCACAGTTGCTCATCCATCTTCCTGCTGTCCCTTGCTGCACATTCCTGTTGTTATGTCACTCCAGTCACTGTTACTCTGCTCCATGTTCCACAGTCTAGTCATAAGTGCTCTACTCCACCTTGCTGTTATCAACACATTCTACTCACAGTTGCTCTTCTCAATGTCCTTGTTGCCATCACATATCACAGTTGTTCTGCTCCACATTCTTGTTGAAACCAATTCTCAGTCAAGTTGCTATACTCCATCTAGTCATCATCACCTGACGACTGTTCCACTTCATCTTCCTTCTGTAGTGTCACCTGAACTCAAAGCTCATCCATATTCCTATTGCCACCACAACCCAGTGACATTTGCTTTGCTTCATGCTCTTGTTGTCAATAAATCCTAGTCACTTCTCTGTCAATGCTATCACAGTTGCTCATTTTATTCTTCCTACTGTCACCAGACTCCAGTTGAAGTTGCTCTGCTCTACCTTACTGTTGCCACCACATTCTGTTACACTTGCTCTTACTTTTGTTCCTACTGTCAACACCTCTATACCACAGCCGCCCCTTTTCTGCATCAGTCACAATCACCCTTCTTGTCACCAAACTGCCGCCCCTTTTCTGCATCAGTCACAATCACTCTTCTTGTCACCAAACTGACTTCACAGCAGTTCTGCTCCATGCTCCGTAGTTTACAGATTCCAGTCATAATTGTTCTGCTCCATGTTCCTGTTCTACTTTGTTGACACCACATTCTGGTCGCAGTTGCTCTGCTCCATGTTCCTGCTGTCACCAAACCCCAGTCACAGTTGCTTTGCTCTGCTCTAACTTGCTGTCATCACAAAATTCTGGCTGCAGTTGCTCTACTTCACACACCTATTGCCACCTAAGCCATAGTTGCTCTGCTCCACCTTGATGTTGTCACCAGCTTCTTGTCATCAAAACCCAGAAAGTTGCTCTGCTAGAACTTGTAGATGTCACCACATTCTGGTTACAGTTTCTGTGCTCCATGTTCCTGCTGTCATCAAATCGCAGTCATACTTGTTCTGCTCCATATGTCTGTTATCAAATCCTAGTCACAGTTGCTCTGCTTCATGTTCTTGCTGTCATCAAATCCCAGTCACAGTTGCTCTGCTTCATGTTCCTGCTGTCACCAAATCTAAGTAATAGTAGCTCTGCTCCATGTTCTTGCTGCCATCAAATCCCAGTCACAATTGCTCTGCTTCATGTTCCCGCTGTCACCAAATCCCAGTCACAGTTGCTCTGTTCCATCTTGCTGTTGTTACCACATTCCAATCACAGTTGCTCTGCTTGATGTTCCTGATGTCACCAAAGCTAAGTAATAGTATCTTTGCTTCATGTTCCTGATGTCACCAAATCTAAGTAATAGTAGCTCTGCTCTATGATCTTGCTGTCATCAAACCCCACTCACAGTTACTTTGTTCCATCTTTCTGTTGTTATCACATTCCAGTCACAGTTGCTCTGTTCCATCTTGCTGTTACCACATTCCAGTCAGTTTCTCTGCTTCATGTTCCTGATATCATCAAATCCCAGTCACAGTTGCTCTGCTTCATGTTCTTGCTGTCATCAAATCTAAGTAATAGTAGCTTTGTTTCATGTTTTTGCTGTCACCAAATCTAAGTAATAGTAGCTCTGCTCCATGTTCTTGTTGCCATCAAATCCCAGTCACAGCTGCTCTATTCCATCTTGGTGTTCTTACCACATTCCAGTCACAGTTGCTCTGCTTCATGTTCCCGCTGTCACCAAATCGCAGTCACAGTTGCTCTGTTCCATCTTGCTGCTGTTACCACATTCCAGTCACAGTCGCTCTGCTGCATGTTCTTGCTGTCACCAAATCTAAGTAATAGTAGCTCTGCTTCATGTTCCTGCTGTCACAGTTGCTCTGTTCTGTCTTGCTGTTGTTACCACATTCCAGTCACAGTTGGTCTGCTGCATGTTCTTGCTGTCACCAAATCTAAGTAATAGTAGCTCTCTTCCATGTTCTTGCAGTCACCAAATCCAAGTTACAGTTGCTTTGCTTCATGTTCTTGCTGTCATCAAATCCCAGTCACAGTTGGTCTGCTGCATGTTCTTGCTGTCACCAAATCCCAGTCACAGTTGCTCTGGTCCGTCTTGCTGTTGTTACCACATTCCAGTCACAGTTGCACTGTTTCATGTTCTTGCTGTCACAAAATCCCAGTCACAGTTGCTCTGTTCCGTTTGTTGTTGTTACCACATTCCAGTCACAGTTGGTCTGCTGCATGTTCTTGCTGTCACGAAATCTAAGTAATAGTAGCTCTGCTCCATGTTCTTGCTGTCATCAAATCCCAGTCACAGTTGCACTGCTGCATGTTCTTGCTGTCACCAAATCTAAGCCAAAGTTTCTCTGCTCCACTTTGATGTCACCAGCTTCTTGTCATCAAAACCCACACACAGTTGCTCAGCTAGAACTTGTAGTTGTTACCACATGCTGCTTGCAGCTGCTCTGCTTCATGTTCAAGTCATAGTTTCTCTGTTCCATGTTTCTGCTGCCACCAAATCCCAGTCACAGTTGCCCTGTTCCACCTTGCTGTTGTTACCACATTCCAGTCACTGTTGCTCTGCTTCATGGTCTTGTTGCCACTAAGTCTAAGCCACAGTTGCTTTGCTCCATGTTTCTGCTGTAACCACCTCCAAATCACAGACAGTTGCTCTGCTCTATCTTGCTGTTGCCACCACATTGTTACACTTGCTCTTACTTTTGTTCCTACTGTCAACACCTCTATATCACAGCCGCCCCTTTTCTGCATCAGTCACAATCACTCTTCTTGTCACCAAACTGACTTCACAGCAGTTCTGCTCCATGCGCCTTAGTTTATAGATTCCAGTCATAATTGTTCTGCTCCATGTTCCTGTTCTACTTTGTTGACATCACATTTTGGTCGCAGTTGCTCTGCTCCATGTTCCTGCTGTCACCAAACCCCAGTCACAGTTGCTTTGCTCTGCTCCAACTTGCTGTCATCACGAAATTCTGGCTGCAGTTGCTCTACTTCACACACCTATTGCCACCAAAGCCATAGTTGCTCTGCTCCACAATCCAGTCACAGTTGCACTGCTGCATGTTCTTGCTGTCACGAAATCTAAGTAATAGTAGCTCTGCTTCATGTTCTTGCTGCCATCAAATCCCAGTAACAGTTGCTCTGCTTCATGTTCCCGCTGTCACCAAATCCCAGTCACAGTTGCTGTCATCACAAAATTCTGGCTGCAGTTGCTCTACTTCACACACCTATTGCCACCTAAGCCATAGTTGCTCTGCTCCACCTTGATGTTGTCACCAGCTTCTTGTCATCAAAACCCAGAAAGTTGCTCTGCTAGAACTTGTAGATGTCACCACATTCTGGTTACAGTTTCTGTGCTCCATGTTCCTGCTGTCATCAAATCGCAGTCATACTTGTTCTGCTCCATGTCTGTTATCAAATCCTAGTCACAGTTGCTCTGCTTCATATTCTTGCTGTCATCAAATACCAGTCGCAGTTACTCTGCTTCATGTTCCCGCTGTCACCAAATCCCAATCACAGTTGCTCTGTTCCATCTTGCTGTTACCACATTCTAGTCAGTTTCTCTGCTTCATGTTTCTGCTGTCACCAAATCTAAGTAATAGTAGCTCTGCTCTATGATCTTGCTGTCATCAAATCTCACTCACAGTTGCTATGTTCCATCTTGCTGTTGTTATCACATTCCAGTCACAGTAGCTCTGTTTCATGTTCTTGCTGTTAGGAAATCTAAGTAATAGTAGCTCTGCTTCATGCTCCTGCTGTCACCAAATCCCAGTCACAGTTGCTCTGTTCCGTCTTGCTGTTGTTACCACCTTCCAGTCACAGTTGCTCGGCTTCATGTTCCTGCTGTCACAGTTGCTCTGTTCCGTTTGTTGTTGTTACCACATTCCAGTCACAGTTGGTCTGCTGCATGTTCTTGCTGTCACCAAATCTAAGTAATAGTAGCTCTGCTCCATGTTCTTGCTGTCATCAAATCCCAGTCACAGTTGCACTGCTGCATGTTCTTGCTGTCACCAAATCTAAGCCAAAGTTTCTCTGCTCCACTTTGATGTCACCAGCTTCTTGTCATCAAAACCCACACACAGTTGCTCAGCTAGAACTTGTAGTTGTTACCACATGCTGCTTGCAGCTGCTCTGCTTCATGTTCAAGTCATAGTTTCTCTGTTCCATGTTTCTGCTGCCACCAAATCCCAGTCACAGTTGCCCTGTTCCACCTTGCTGTTGTTACCACATTCCAGTCACTGTTGCTCTGCTTCATGGTCTTGTTGCCACTAAGTCTAAGCCACAGTTGCTTTGCTCCATGTTTCTGCTGTAACCACCTCCAAATCACAGACAGTTGCTCTGCTCTATCTTGCTGTTGCCACCACATTCTGTTACACTTGCTCTTACTTTTGTTCCTACTGTCAACACCTCTATATCACAGCCGCCCCTTTTCTGCATCAGTCACAATCACTCTTCTTGTCACCAAACTGACTTCACAGCAGTTCTGCTCCATGCGCCTTAGTTTATAGATTCCAGTCATAATTGTTCTGCTCCATGTTCCTGTTCTACTTTGTTGACATCACATTTTAGTCGCAGTTGCTCTGCTCCATGTTCCTGCTGTCACCAAACCCCAGTCACAGTTGCTTTGCTCTGCTCCAACTTGCTGTCATCACGAAATTCTGGCTGCAGTTGCTCTACTTCACACACCTATTGCCACCAAAGCCATAGTTGCTCTGCTCCACAATCCAGTCACAGTTGCACTGCTGCATGTTCTTGCTGTCACGAAATCTAAGTAATAGTAGCTCTGCTTCATGTTCTTGCTGCCATCAAATCCCAGTAACAGTTGCTCTGCTTCATGTTCCCGCTGTTACCAAATCCCAGTCACAGTTGCTGTCATCACAAAATTCTGGCTGCAGTTGCTCTACTTCACACCCCTATTGCCACCTAAGCCATAGTTGCTCTGCTCCACCTTGATGTTGTCACCAGCTTCTTGTCATCAAAACCCAGAAAGTTGCTCTGCTAGAACTTGTAGATGTCACCACATTCTGGTTACAGTTTCTGTGCTCCATGTTCCCGCTGTCATCAAATCGCAGTCATACTTGTTCTGCTCCATGTCTGTTATCAAATCCTAGTCACAGTTGCTCTGCTTCATGTTCTTGCTGTCATCAAATACCAGTCGCAGTTACTCTGCTTCATGTTCCCGCTGTCACCAAATCCCAATCACAGTTGCTCTGTTCCATCTTGCTGTTACCACATTCTAGTCAGTTTCTCTGCTTCATGTTCCTGCTGTCACCAAATCTAAGTAATAGTAGCTCTGCTCTATGATCTTGCTGTCATCAAATCTCACTCACAGTTGCTATGTTCCATCTTGCTGTTGTTATCACATTCCAGTCACAGTAGCTCTGTTTCATGTTCTTGCTGTTAGGAAATCTAAGTAATAGTAGCTCTGCTTCATGCTCCTGCTGTCACCAAATCCCAGTCACAGTTGCTCTGTTCCGTCTTGCTGTTGTTACCACCTTCCAGTCACAGTTGCTCGGCTTCATGTTCCTGCTGTCACAGTTGCTCTGTTCCGTCTTGCTGTTGTTACCACATTCCAGTCACAGTTGCTCTGCTTCATGTTCTTGCTGTCACTGAAATCTAAGTAATAGTACCTCTGTTTCATGTTCTTGCTGTCACCAAATCCCAGTTACAGTTACACTGCTTCCTGTTCCTGCTGTCACCAAATCCCAGTCAAAGTTGCTCTGTTCTGTCTCGCTGTCACCAAATCTAAGTAATAGTAGCTCTGCTCCATGTTCTTGCTGTCATCAAAACCCAGTCACAGTTGCTCTGTTCCATCTTGCTGTTACCACATTCCAGTCAGTTTCTCTGCTTCATGTTCCTGATATCATCAAATCTCAGTCACAGTTGCTCTGCTCTATGTTCTTGCTGTCATCAAATCCCACTCACAGTTGTTCTGCTTCATGTTTCTGCTGTCACCAAATCCCACTCACAGTTGCTCTTCTTCATGTTCCTGCTGTCACCAAATCCCAGTCAAAGTTGCTCTGTTCTGTCTTGCTGATGTTACCACATTCCAGTCACAGTTGCACTGCTGCATGTTCTTGCTGTCACCAAATCTAAGTAATAGCAGCTCTGCTCCATGTTCTTGCTGTCATCAAAACCCAGTCACAGTTGCTCTGTTCCATCTTGCTGTTACCACATTCCAGTCAGTTTCTCTGCTTCATGTTCCTGATATCATCAAATCTCAGTCACAGTTGCTCTGTTCTATCTTGCTGTTGTTATCACACTCCAATCACAGTTGGTCTACTTCATGTTCTTGCTGTCATCAAATCCCAGTCACAGTTGCTCTGCTTCATGTTCTTGCTGTCATCAAATCTAAGTAATAGTAGCTCTGCTCCATGTTCTTGTTGCCATCAAATCCCAGTCACAGTTGCACTATTCCATCTTGGTGTTCTTACCACATTCCAGTCACAGTTGCTCTGCTTCATGTTCCCGCTGTCACCAAATCCCAGTCACAGTTGCTCTGTTCCGTCTTGCTGTTGTTACCACCTTCCAGTCACAGCTGCTCGGCTTCATGTTCCTGCTGTCACAGTTGCTCTGTTCCGTCTTGCTGTTGTTACCACATTCCAGTCACAGTTGCTCTGCTTCATGTTCTTGCTGTCACCAAATCCCAGTCAAAGTTGCTCTGTTCTGTCTTACTGATGTTACCACATTCCAGTCACAGTTGCACTGCTGCATGTTCTTGCTGTCACCAAATCTAAGTAATAGTAGCTCTGTTCCATGTTCTTGCTGTCATCAAATCCCAGTCACAGTTGCTCTGTTCTGTCTTGCTATTGTTACCACATTCCAGTCACAGTTGCTCTGCTCCATGTTCTTGCTGCCATCAAATCCCAGTCACAGTTGCTCTGCTTCATGTTCCCGCTGTCACCAAATCCCAATCACAGTTGCTCTGTTCCATCTTGCTGTTACCCCATTCCAGTCAGTTTCTCTGCTTCATGTTCCTGATGTCACCAAATCTAAGTATAGTAGCTCTGCTCTATGATCTTGCTGTCATCAAATCCCACTCACAGTTGCTCTGCTTCATGTTTCTGCTGTCACCAAATCTAAGTAATAGTAGCTCTGCTCTATGATCTTGGTGTCATCAAATCCCACTCACAGTTGCTCTGTTCCGTCTTGCTGTTGTTACCACATTCCAGTCACAGTTGCTCTGCTCCATGTTCTTGCTGCCATCAAACCCCAGTCACAGTTGCTCTGCTTCATGTTCCCGCTGTCACCAAATCCCAATCACAGTTGCTCTGTTTCATCTTGCTGTTATCACATTCCAGTCAGTTTCTCTGCTTCATGTTCCTGATGTCACCAAATCTAAGTATAGTAGCTCTGCTCTATGATCTTGCTGTCATCAAATCCCACTCACAGTTGCTCTGCTTCATGTTTCTGCTGTCACCAAATCTAAGTAATAGTAGCTCTGCTCTATGATCTTGGTGTCATCAAATCCCACTCACAGTTGCTCTTCTTCATGTTCCTGCTGTCACCAAATCCCAGTTATAGTTGCTCTGTTCTGTCTTGCTGATGTTACCACATTCCAGTCACAGTTGCACTGCTGCATGTTCTTGCTGTCACCAAATCTAAGTAATAGTAGCTCTGCTCCATGTTCTTGCTGTCATCAAATCCCAGTCACAGTTGCTCTGTTCCGTCTTGCTGTTGTTACTACATTCCAGTCACAGTTGCTCTGCTCCATGTTCTTGCTGCCATCAAATCCCAGTCACAGTTGCTCTGCTTCATGTTCCCGCTGTCACCAAATCCCAATCACAGTTGCTCTGTTTCATCTTGCTGTTATCACATTCCAGTCAGTTTCTCTGCTTCATGTTCCTGATGTCACCAAATCTAAGTATAGTAGCTCTGCTCTATGATCTTGCTGTCATCAAATCCCACTCACAGTTGCTCTGCTTCATGTTTCTGCTGTCACCAAATCTAAGTAATAGTAGCTCTGCTCTATGATCTTGGTGTCATCAAATCCCACTCACAGTTGCTCTTCTTCATGTTCCTGCTGTCACCAAATCCCAGTCAAAGTTGCTCTGTTCTGTCTTGCTGTCACCAAATCCCAGTCAAAGTTGCTCTGTTCTGTCTTGCTGATGTTACCACATTCCAGTCACAGTTGCACTGCTGCATGTTCTTGCTGTCACCAAATCTAAGTAATAGCAGCTCTGCTCCATGTTCTTGCTGTCATCAAAACCCAGTCACAGTTGCTCTGTTCCATCTTGCTGTTACCACATTCCAGTCAGTTTCTCTGCTTCATGTTCCTGATATCATCAAATCTCAGTCACAGTTGCTCTGTTCTATCTTGCTGTTGTTATCACACTCCAATCACAGTTGGTCTACTTCATGTTCTTGCTGTCATCAAATCTAAGTATAGTAGCTCTGCTCTATGATCTTGCTGTCATCAAATCCCACTCACAGTTGCTCTGCTTCATGTTTCTGCTGTCACCAAATCTAAGTAATAGTAGCTCTGCTCTATGATCTTGGTGTCATCAAATCCCACTCACAGTTGCTCTTCTTCATGTTCCTGCTGTCACCAAATCCCAGTTATAGTTGCTCTGTTCTGTCTTGCTGATGTTACCACATTCCAGTCACAGTTGCACTGCTGCATGTTCTTGCTGTCACCAAATCTAAGTAATAGTAGCTCTGCTCCATGTTCTTGCTGTCATCAAATCCCAGTCACAGTTGCTCTGTTCCGTCTTGCTGTTGTTACCACATTCCAGTCACAGTTGCTCTGCTCCATGTTCTTGCTGCCATCAAATCCCAGTCACAGTTGCTCTGCTTCATGTTCCCGCTGTCACCAAATCCCAATCACAGTTGCTCTGTTTCATCTTGCTGTTATCACATTCCAGTCAGTTTCTCTGCTTCATGTTCCTGATGTCACCAAATCTAAGTATAGTAGCTCTGCTCTATGATCTTGCTGTCATCAAATCCCACTCACAGTTGCTCTGCTTCATGTTTCTGCTGTCACCAAATCTAAGTAATAGTAGCTCTGCTCTATGATCTTGGTGTCATCAAATCCCACTCACAGTTGCTCCGTTCCGTCTTGCTGTTGTTACTACATTCCAGTCACAGTTGCTCTGCTCCATGTTCTTGCTGCCATCAAATCCCAGTCACAGTTGCTCTGCTTCATGTTCCCGCTGTCACCAAATCCCAATCACAGTTGCTCTGTTTCATCTTGCTGTTATCACATTCCAGTCAGTTTCTCTGCTTCATGTTCCTGATGTCACCAAATCTAAGTATAGTAGCTCTGCTCTATGATCTTGCTGTCATCAAATCCCACTCACAGTTGCTCTGCTTCATGTTTCTGCTGTCACCAAATCTAAGTAATAGTAGCTCTGCTCTATGATCTTGGTGTCATCAAATCCCACTCACAGTTGCTCTTCTTCATGTTCCTGCTGTCACCAAATCCCAGTTATAGTTGCTCTGTTCTGTCTTGCTGATGTTACCACATTCCAGTCACAGTTGCACTGCTGCATGTTCTTGCTGTCACCAAATCTAAGTAATAGTAGCTCTGCTCCATGTTCTTGCTGTCATCAAATCCCAGTCACAGTTGCTCTGTTCCGTCTTGCTGTTGTTACCACATTCCAGTCACAGTTGCTCTGCTCCATGTTCTTGCTGCCATCAAATCCCAGTCACAGTTGCTCTGCTTCATGTTCCCGCTGTCACCAAATCCCAATCACAGTTGCTCTGTTTCATCTTGCTGTTATCACATTCCAGTCAGTTTCTCTGCTTCATGTTCCTGATGTCACCAAATCTAAGTATAGTAGCTCTGCTCTATGATCTTGCTGTCATCAAATCCCACTCACAGTTGCTCTGCTTCATGTTTCTGCTGTCACCAAATCTAAGTAATAGTAGCTCTGCTCTATGATCTTGGTGTCATCAAATCCCACTCACAGTTGCTCTTCTTCATGTTCCTGCTGTCACCAAATCCCAGTCAAAGTTGCTCTGTTCTGTCTTGCTGTCACCAAATCCCAGTCAAAGTTGCTCTGTTCTGTCTTGCTGATGTTACCACATTCCAGTCACAGTTGCACTGCTGCATGTTCTTGCTGTCACCAAATCTAAGTAATAGCAGCTCTGCTCCATGTTCTTGCTGTCATCAAAACCCAGTCACAGTTGCCCTGTTCCATCTTGCTGTTACCACATTCCAGTCAGTTTCTCTGCTTCATGTTCCTGATATCATCAAATCTCAGTCACAGTTGCTCTGTTCTATCTTGCTGTTGTTATCACACTCCAATCACAGTTGGTCTACTTCATGTTCTTGTTGTCATCAAATCCCAGTCACAGTTGCTCTGTATCATGTTCTTGCTGTCATTAAATCTAAGTAATAGCTCTGTTTCATGTTCTTGCTGTCACCAAATCTAAGTAATAGTAGCTCTGCTCCATGTTCTTGTTGCCATCAAATCCCAGTCACAGTTGCTCTATTCCATCTTGGTGTTCTTACCACATTCCAGTCACAGTTGCTCTGCTTCATGTTCCAGCTGTCACCAAATCGCAGTCACAGTTGCTCTGTTCCATCTTGCTGTTGTTACCACATTCCAGTCACAGTTGCTCTGCTGCATGTTCTTGCTGTCACCAAATCTAAGTAATAGTCGCTCTGCTCTATGATCTTGCTGCCATCAAATCCCAGTCACAGTTGCTCTGGTCCGTCTTGCTGTTGTTACCACATTCCAGTCACAGTTGCTCTGCTTCATGTTCTTGCTGTCATCAAATCCCAGTCACAGTTGCTCTGTTCCGTTTGCTGTTGTTACCACATTCCAGTCATAGTTGGTCTGCTGCATGTTCTTGCTGTCACGAAATCTAAGTAATAGTAGCTCTGCTTCATGTTCCTGCTGTCACAGTTGCTCTGTTCTGTCTTGCTGTTGTTACCACATTCCAGTCACAGTTGGTCTGCTGCATGTTCTTGCTGTCACCAAATCTAAGTAATAGTAACTCTCTTCCATGTTCTTGCAGTCACCAAATCTAAGTTACAGTTGCTTTGCTTCATGTTCTTGCTGTCATCAAATCCCAGTCACAGTTGGTCTGCTGCATGTTCTTGCTGTCACCAAATCCCAGTCACAGTTGCTCTGGTCCGTCTTGCTGTTGTTACCACATTCCAGTCACAGTTGCTCTGCTTCATGTTCTTGCTGTCACCAAATCCCAGTCACAGTTGCTCTGTTCCGTTTGTTGTTGTTACCACATTCCAGTCACAGTTGGTCTGCTGCATGTTCTTGCTGTCACGAAATCTAAGTAATAGTAGCTCTGCTCCATGTTCTTGCTGTCATCAAATCCCAGTCACAGTTGCACTGCTGCATGTTCTTGCTGTCACCAAATCTAAGCCAAAGTTTCTCTGCTCCACTTTGATGTCACCAGCTTCTTGTCATCAAAACCCACACACAGTTGCTCAGCTAGAACTTGTAGTTGTTACCACATGCTGCTTGCAGCTGCTCTGCTTCATGTTCAAGTCATAGTTTCTCTGTTCCATGTTTCTGCTGCCACCAAATCCCAGTCACAGTTGCCCTGTTCCACCTTGCTGTTGTTACCACGTTCCAGTCACTGTTGCTCTGCTTCATGGTCTTGTTGCCACTAAGTCTAAGCCACAGTTGCTCTGCTCCATGTTTCTGCTGTAACCACCTCCAAATCACAGACAGTTGCTCTGCTCTATCTTGCTGTTGCCACCACATTCTGTTACACTTGCTCTTACTTTTGTTCCTACTGTCAACACCTCTATATCATAGCCGCCCCTTTTCTGCATCAGTCACAATCACTCTTCTTGTCACCAAACTGACTTCACAGCAGTTCTGCTCCATGCTCCGTAGTTTACAGATTCCAGTCATAATTGTTCTGCTCCATGTTCCTGTTCTACTTTGTTGACATCACATTCTGGTCGCAGTTGCTCTGCTCCATGTTCCTGCTGTCACCAAACCCCAGTCACAGTTGCTTTGCTCTACTCCAACTTGCTGTCATCACGAAATTCTGGCTGCAGTTGCTCTACTTCACACACCTAAGCCATAGTTGCTCTGCTCCACCTTGATGTTGTCACCAGCTTCTTGTCATCAAAACCCAGACAGTTGCTCTGCTAGAACTTGCAGTTGTCACCACATTCTGGTTACAGTTTCTGTGCTCCATGTTCCTGCTGTCATCAAATCTCAGTCATACTTGTTCTGCTCCATATGTCTGTTATCAAATCCTAGTCACAGTTGCTCTGCTTCATGTTCTTGCTGTCATCAAATCCCAGTCACAGTTGCTCTGTTTCATGTTCCTGCTGTCACCAAATCTAAGTAATAGTAGCTCTGCTCCATGTTCTTGCTGCCATCAAATCCCAGTCACAATTGCTCTGTTTCATGTTCCCGCTGTCACCGAATCCCAGTCACAGTTGCTCTGTTCCATTTTGCTGTTGTTACCACATTCCAATCACAGTTGCTCTGCTTCATGTTCCCGCTGCCACCAAATCCCAGTCACAGTTGCTGTCATCACAAAATTCTGGCTGTAGTTGCTCTACTTCACACACCTATTGCCACCTAAGCCATAGTTGCTCTGCTCCACCTTGATGTTGTCACCAGCTTCTTGTCATCAAAACCCAGAAAGTTGCTCTGCTAGAACTTGTAGATGTCACCACATTCTGGTTACAGTTTCTGTGCTCCATGTTCCTGCTGTCATCAAATCGCAGTCATACTTGTTCTGCTCCATATGTCTGTTATCAAATCCTAGTCACAGTTGCTCTGCTTCATGTTCTTGCTGTCATCAAATCTAAGTAATAGTAGCTCTGCTCCATGTTCTTGCTATCATCAAATCCCAGTCACAGTTGCTTTGTTCCGTCTTGCTGTTGTTACCACATTCCAGTCACAGTTGCGCTGCTCCATGTTCTTGCTATCATCAAATACCAGTCGCAGTTACTCTGCTTCATGTTGCCGCTGTCACCAAATCCCAATCACAGTTGCTCTGTTCCATCTTGCTGTTACCACATTCTAGTCAGTTTCTCTGCTTCATGTTCCCGATGTCACCAAATCTAAGTATAGTAGCTCTGCTCTATGACCTTGCTGCCATCAAATCCCAGTCACAGTTGCTCTGGTCCGTCTTGCTGTTGTTACCACATTCCAGTCACAGTTGCTCTGCTTCATGTTCTTGCTGTCATCAAATCCCAGTCACAGTTGCACTGCTGCATGTTCTTGCTGTCACCAAATCTAAGTAATAGTAGCTCTGCTTCATGTTCCTGCTGTCACAGTTGCTCTGTTCTGTCTTGCTGTTGTTACCACATTCCAGTCACAGTTGGTCTGCTGCATGTTCTTGCTGTCACCAAATCTAAGTAATAGTAGCTCTCTTCCATGTTCTTGCAGTCACCAAATCCCAGTCACAGTTGCTCTGGTCCGTCTTGCTGTTGTTACCACATTCCAGTCACAGTTGCACTGTTTCATGTTCTTGCTGTCACAAAATCCCAGTCACAGTTGCTCTGTTCCGTTTGTTGTTGTTACCACATTCCAGTCACAGTTGGTCTGCTGCATGTTCTTGCTGTCACGAAATCTAAGTAATAGTAGCTCTGCTCCATGTTCTTGCTGTCATCAAATCCCAGTCACAGTTGCACTGCTGCATGTTCTTGCTGTCACCAAATCTAAGCCAAAGTTTCTCTGCTCCACTTTGATGTCACCAGCTTCTTGTCATCAAAACCCACACACAGTTGCTCAGCTAGAACTTGTAGTTGTTACCACATGCTGCTTGCAGCTGCTCTGCTTCATGTTCAAGTCATAGTTTCTCTGTTCCATGTTTCTGCTGCCACCAAATCCCAGTCACAGTTGCCCTGTTCCACCTTGCTGTTGTTACCACATTCCAGTCACTGTTGCTCTGCTTCATGGTCTTGTTGCCACTAACTCTAAGCCACAGTTGCTTTGCTCCATGTTTCTGCTGTAACCACCTCCAAATCACAGACAGTTGCTCTGCTCTATCTTGCTGTTGCCACCACATTCTGTTACACTTGCTCTTACTTTTGTTCCTACTGTCAACACCTCTATATCACAGCCGCCCCTTTTCTGCATCAGTCACAATCACTCTTCTTGTCACCAAACTGACTTCACAGCAGTTCTGCTCCATGCGCCTTAGTTTATAGATTCCAGTCATAATTGTTCTGCTCCATGTTCCTGTTCTACTTTGTTGACATCACATTTTGGTCGCAGTTGCTCTGCTCCATGTTCCTGCTGTCACCAAACCCCAGTCACAGTTGCTTTGCTCTGCTCCAACTTGCTGTCATCACGAAATTCTGGCTGCAGTTGCTCTACTTCACACACCTATTGCCACCAAAGCCATAGTTGCTCTGCTCCACAATCCAGTCACAGTTGCACTGCTGCATGTTCTTGCTGTCACGAAATCTAAGTAATAGTAGCTCTGCTTCATGTTCTTGCTGCCATCAAATCCCAGTAACAGTTGCTCTGCTTCATGTTCCCGCTGTCACCAAATCCCAGTCACAGTTGCTGTCATCACAAAATTCTGGCTGCAGTTGCTCTACTTCACACACCTATTGCCACCTAAGCCATAGTTGCTCTGCTCCACCTTGATGTTGTCACCAGCTTCTTGTCATCAAAACCCAGAAAGTTGCTCTGCTAGAACTTGTAGATGTCACCACATTCTGGTTACAGTTTCTGTGCTCCATGTTGCTGCTGTCATCAAATCGCAGTCATACTTGTTCTGCTCCATATGTCTGTTATCAAATCCTAGTCACAGTTGCTCTGCTTCATGTTCTTGCTGTCATCAAATCTAAGTAATAGTAGCTCTGCTCCATGTTCTTGCTATCATCAAATCCCAGTCACAGTTGCTTTGTTCCGTCTTGCTGTTGTTACCACATTCCAGTCACAGTTGCGCTGCTCCATGTTCTTGCTATCATCAAATACCAGTCGCAGTTACTCTGCTTCATGTTCCCGCTGTCACCAAATCCCAATCACAGTTGCTCTGTTCCATCTTGCTGTTACCACATTCTAGTCAGTTTCTCTGCTTCATGTTCCCGATGTCACCAAATCTAAGTATAGTAGCTCTGCTCTATGACCTTGCTGTCATCAAATCCCACTCACAGTTGCTCTGCTTCATGTTTCTGCTGTCACCAAATCTAAGTAATAGTAGCTCTGCTCTATGATCTTGCTGTCATCAAATCTCACTCACAGTTGCTATGTTCCATCTTGCTGTTGTTATCACATTCCAGTCACAGTAGCTCTGTTTCATGTTCTTGCTGTCACCAAATCTAAGTAATAGTAGCTCTGCTTCATGTTCCTGCTGTCACCAAATCCCAGTCACAGTTGCTCTGTTCTGTCTTGCTGATGTTACCACATTCCAGTCACAGTTGCACTGCTGCATGTTCTTGCTGTCACGAAATCTAAGTAATAGTAGCTCTGCTCCATGTTTTTGCTGTCATCAAATCTAAGTAATAGTAGCTCTGCTCTATGATCTTGCTGTCATCAAACCCAACTCACACTTGCTCTGATTCATGTTCCTGCTGTCACCAAATCCCAGTTACAGTTGCTCTGTTCTGTCTTGCTGATGTTACCACATTCCAGTCACAGTTGCACTGCTGCATGTTCTTGCTGTCACCAAATCTAAGCCAAAGTTTCTCTGCTCCACTTTGATGTCACCAGCTTCTTGTCATCAAAACCCACACACAGTTGCTCAGCTAGAACTTGTAGTTGTTACCACATGCTGCTTGCAGCTGCTCTGCTTCATGTTCAAGTCATAGTTTCTCTGTTCCATGTTTCTGCTGCCACCAAATCCCAGTCACAGTTGCCCTGTTCCACCTTGCTGTTGTTACCACATTCCAGTCACTGTTGCTCTGCTTCATGGTCTTGTTGCCACTAAGTCTAAGCCACAGTTGCTTTGCTCCATGTTTCTGCTGTAACCACCTCCAAATCACAGACAGTTGCTCTGCTCTATCTTGCTGTTGCCACCACATTCTGTTACACTTGCTCTTACTTTTGTTCCTACTGTCAACACCTCTATATCATAGCCGCCCCTTTTCTGCATCAGTCACAATCACTCTTCTTGTCACCAAACTGACTTCACAGCAGTTCTGCTCCATGCTCCGTAGTTTACAGATTCCAGTCATAATTGTTCTGCTCCATGTTCCTGTTCTACTTTGTTGACATCACATTCTGGTCGCAGTTGCTCTGCTCCATGTTCCTGCTGTCACCAAACCCCAGTCACAGTTGCTTTGCTCTGCTCCAACTTGCTGTCATCACGAAATTCTGGCTGCAGTTGCTCTACTTCACACACCTATTGCCACCAAAGCCATAGTTGCTCTGCTCCACAATCCAGTCACAGTTGCACTGCTGCATGTTCTTGCTGTCACGAAATCTAAGTAATAGTAGCTCTGCTTCATGTTCTTGCTGCCATCAAATCCCAGTAACAGTTGCTCTGCTTCATGTTCCCGCTGTCACCAAATCCCAGTCACAGTTGCTGTCATCACAAAATTCTGGCTGCAGTTGCTCTACTTCACACACCTATTGCCACCTAAGCCATAGTTGCTCTGCTCCACCTTGATGTTGTCACCAGCTTCTTGTCATCAAAACCCAGAAAGTTGCTCTGCTAGAACTTGTAGATGTCACCACATTCTGGTTACAGTTTCTGTGCTCCATGTTGCTGCTGTCATCAAATCGCAGTCATACTTGTTCTGCTCCATATGTCTGTTATCAAATCCTAGTCACAGTTGCTCTGCTTCATGTTCTTGCTGTCATCAAATCTAAGTAATAGTAGCTCTGCTCCATGTTCTTGCTATCATCAAAATCCCAGTCACAGTTGCTTTGTTCCGTCTTGCTGTTGTTACCACATTCCAGTCACAGTTGCGCTGCTCCATGTTCTTGCTATCATCAAATACCAGTCGCAGTTACTCTGCTTCATGTTCCCGCTGTCACCAAATCCCAATCACAGTTGCTCTGTTCAATCTTGCTGTTACCACATTCTAGTCAGTTTCTCTGCTTCATGTTCCCGATGTCACCAAATCTAAGTATAGTAGCTCTGCTCTATGACCTTGCTGTCATCAAATCCCACTCACAGTTGCTCTGCTTCATGTTTCTGCTGTCACCAAATCTAAGTAATAGTAGCTCTGCTCTATGATCTTGCTGTCATCAAATCTCACTCACAGTTGCTATGTTCCATCTTGCTGTTGTTATCACATTCCAGTCACAGTAGCTCTGGTTCATGTTCTTGCTGTCACAAAATCTAAGTAATAGTAGCTCTGCTTCATGTTCCTGCTGTCACCAAATCCCAGTCACAGTTGCTCTGTTCTGTCTTGCTGATGTTACCACATTCCAGTCACAGTTGCACTGCTGCATGTTCTTGCTGTCATCAAATCTAAGTAATAGTAGCTCTGCTCTATGATCTTGCTGTCATCAAACCCAACTCACACTTGCTCTGATTCATGTTCCTGCTGTCACCAAATCCCAGTTACAGTTGCTCTGTTCTGTCTTGCTGATGTTACCACATTCCAGTCACAGTTGCACTGCTGCATGTTCTTGCTGTCACCAAATCTAAGCCAAAGTTTCTCTGCTCCACTTTGATGTCACCAGCTTCTTGTCATCAAAACCCACACACAGTTGCTCAGCTAGAACTTGTAGTTGTTACCACATGCTGCTTGCAGCTGCTCTGCTTCATGTTCAAGTCATAGTTTCTCTGTTCCATGTTTCTGCTGCCACCAAATCCCAGTCACAGTTGCCCTGTTCCACCTTGCTGTTGTTACCACATTCCAGTCACTGTTGCTCTGCTTCATGGTCTTGTTGCCACTAAGTCTAAGCCACAGTTGCTTTGCTCCATGTTTCTGCTGTAACCACCTCCAAATCACAGACAGTTGCTCTGCTCTATCTTGCTGTTGCCACCACATTCTGTTACACTTGCTCTTACTTTTGTTCCTACTGTCAACACCTCTATATCATAGCCGCCCCTTTTCTGCATCAGTCACAATCACTCTTCTTGTCACCAAACTGACTTCACAGCAGTTCTGCTCCATGCTCCGTAGTTTACAGATTCCAGTCATAATTGTTCTGCTCCATGTTCCTGTTCTACTTTGTTGACATCACATTCTGGTCGCAGTTGCTCTGCTCCATGTTCCTGCTGTCACCAAACCCCAGTCACAGTTGCTTTGCTCTGCTCCAACTTGCTGTCATCACGAAATTCTGGCTGCAGTTGCTCTACTTCACACACCTATTGCCACCAAAGCCATAGTTGCTCTGCTCCACAATCCAGTCACAGTTGCACTGCTGCATGTTCTTGCTGTCACGAAATCTAAGTAATAGTAGCTCTGCTTCATGTTCTTGCTGCCATCAAATCCCAGTAACAGTTGCTCTGCTTCATGTTCCCGCTGTCACCAAATCCCAGTCACAGTTGCTGTCATCACAAAATTCTGGCTGCAGTTGCTCTACTTCACACACCTATTGCCACCTAAGCCATAGTTGCTCTGCTCCACCTTGATGTTGTCACCAGCTTCTTGTCATCAAAACCCAGAAAGTTGCTCTGCTAGAACTTGTAGATGTCACCACATTCTGGTTACAGTTTCTGTGCTCCATGTTGCTGCTGTCATCAAATCGCAGTCATACTTGTTCTGCTCCATATGTCTGTTATCAAATCCTAGTCACAGTTGCTCTGCTTCATGTTCTTGCTGTCATCAAATCTAAGTAATAGTAGCTCTGCTCCATGTTCTTGCTATCATCAAATCCCAGTCACAGTTGCTTTGTTCCGTCTTGCTGTTGTTACCACATTCCAGTCACAGTTGCGCTGCTCCATGTTCTTGCTATCATCAAATACCAGTCGCAGTTACTCTGCTTCATGTTCCCGCTGTCACCAAATCCCAATCACAGTTGCTCTGTTCAATCTTGCTGTTACCACATTCTAGTCAGTTTCTCTGCTTCATGTTTCTGCTGTCACCAAATCTAAGTAATAGTAGCTCTGCTCTATGATCTTGCTGTCATCAAATCTCACTCACAGTTGCTATGTTCCATCTTGCTGTTGTTATCACATTCCAGTCACAGTAGCTCTGTTTCATGTTCTTGCTGTCACCAAATCTAAGTAATAGTAGCTCTGCTTCATGTTCCTGCTGTCACCAAATCCCAGTCACAGTTGCTCTGTTCTGTCTTGCTGATGTTACCACATTCCAGTCACAGTTGCACTGCTGCATGTTCTTGCTGTCACGAAATCTAAGTAATAGTAGCTCTGCTCCATGTTTTTGCTGTCATCAAATCTAAGTAATAGTAGCTCTGCTCTATGATCTTGCTGTCATCAAACCCAACTCACACTTGCTCTGATTCATGTTCCTGCTGTCACCAAATCCCAGTTACAGTTGCTCTGTTCTGTCTTGCTGATGTTACCACATTCCAGTCACAGTTGCACTGCTGCATGTTCTTGCTGTCACCAAATCTAAGCCAAAGTTTCTCTGCTCCACTTTGATGTCACCAGCTTCTTGTCATCAAAACCCACACACAGTTGCTCAGCTAGAACTTGTAGTTGTTACCACATGCTGCTTGCAGCTGCTCTGCTTCATGTTCAAGTCATAGTTTCTCTGTTCCATGTTTCTGCTGCCACCAAATCCCAGTCACAGTTGCCCTGTTCCACCTTGCTGTTGTTACCACATTCCAGTCACTGTTGCTCTGCTTCATGGTCTTGTTGCCACTAAGTCTAAGCCACAGTTGCTTTGCTCCATGTTTCTGCTGTAACCACCTCCAAATCACAGACAGTTGCTCTGCTCTATCTTGCTGTTGCCACCACATTCTGTTACACTTGCTCTTACTTTTGTTCCTACTGTCAACACCTCTATATCATAGCCGCCCCTTTTCTGCATCAGTCACAATCACTCTTCTTGTCACCAAACTGACTTCACAGCAGTTCTGCTCCATGCTCCGTAGTTTACAGATTCCAGTCATAATTGTTCTGCTCCATGCTCCGTAGTTTACAGATTCCAGTCATAATTGTTCTGCTCCATGTTCCTGTTCTACTTTGTTGACATCACATTCTGGTCGCAGTTGCTCTGCTCCATGTTCCTGCTGTCACCAAACCCCAGTCACAGTTGCTTTGCTCTGCTCCAACTTGCTGTCATCACGAAATTCTGGCTGCAGTTGCTCTACTTCACACACCTATTGCCACCAAAGCCATAGTTGCTCTGCTCCACAATCCAGTCACAGTTGCACTGCTGCATGTTCTTGCTGTCACGAAATCTAAGTAATAGTAGCTCTGCTTCATGTTCTTGCTGCCATCAAATCCCAGTAACAGTTGCTCTGCTTCATGTTCCCGCTGTCACCAAATCCCAGTCACAGTTGCTGTCATCACAAAATTCTGGCTGCAGTTGCTCTACTTCACACACCTATTGCCACCTAAGCCATAGTTGCTCTGCTCCACCTTGATGTTGTCACCAGCTTCTTGTCATCAAAACCCAGAAAGTTGCTCTGCTAGAACTTGTAGATGTCACCACATTCTGGTTACAGTTTCTGTGCTCCATGTTGCTGCTGTCATCAAATCGCAGTCATACTTGTTCTGCTCCATATGTCTGTTATCAAATCCTAGTCACAGTTGCTCTGCTTCATGTTCTTGCTGTCATCAAATCTAAGTAATAGTAGCTCTGCTCCATGTTCTTGCTATCATCAAATCCCAGTCACAGTTGCTTTGTTCCGTCTTGCTGTTGTTACCACATTCCAGTCACAGTTGCGCTGCTCCATGTTCTTGCTATCATCAAATACCAGTCGCAGTTACTCTGCTTCATGTTCCCGCTGTCACCAAATCCCAATCACAGTTGCTCTGTTCAATCTTGCTGTTACCACATTCTAGTCAGTTTCTCTGCTTCATGTTCCCGATGTCACCAAATCTAAGTATAGTAGCTCTGCTCTATGACCTTGCTGTCATCAAATCCCACTCACAGTTGCTCTGCTTCATGTTTCTGCTGTCACCAAATCTAAGTAATAGTAGCTCTGCTCTATGATCTTGCTGTCATCAAATCTCACTCACAGTTGCTATGTTCCATCTTGCTGTTGTTATCACATTCCAGTCACAGTAGCTCTGTTTCATGTTCTTGCTGTCACCAAATCTAAGTAATAGTAGCTCTGCTTCATGTTCCTGCTGTCACCAAATCCCAGTCACAGTTGCTCTGTTCTGTCTTGCTGATGTTACCACATTCCAGTCACAGTTGCACTGCTGCATGTTCTTGCTGTCACGAAATCTAAGTAATAGTAGCTCTGCTCCATGTTTTTGCTGTCATCAAATCTAAGTAATAGTAGCTCTGCTCTATGATCTTGCTGTCATCAAACCCAACTCACACTTGCTCTGATTCATGTTCCTGCTGTCACCAAATCCCAGTTACAGTTGCTCTGTTCTGTCTTGCTGATGTTACCACATTCCAGTCACAGTTGCACTGCTGCATGTTCTTGCTGTCACCAAATCTAAGCCAAAGTTTCTCTGCTCCACTTTGATGTCACCAGCTTCTTGTCATCAAAACCCACACACAGTTGCTCAGCTAGAACTTGTAGTTGTTACCACATGCTGCTTGCAGCTGCTCTGCTTCATGTTCAAGTCATAGTTTCTCTGTTCCATGTTTCTGCTGCCACCAAATCCCAGTCACAGTTGCCCTGTTCCACCTTGCTGTTGTTACCACATTCCAGTCACTGTTGCTCTGCTTCATGGTCTTGTTGCCACTAAGTCTAAGCCACAGTTGCTTTGCTCCATGTTTCTGCTGTAACCACCTCCAAATCACAGACAGTTGCTCTGCTCTATCTTGCTGTTGCCACCACATTCTGTTACACTTGCTCTTACTTTTGTTCCTACTGTCAACACCTCTATATCATAGCCGCCCCTTTTCTGCATCAGTCACAATCACTCTTCTTGTCACCAAACTGACTTCACAGCAGTTCTGCTCCATGCTCCGTAGTTTACAGATTCCAGTCATAATTGTTCTGCTCCATGTTCCTGTTCTACTTTGTTGACATCACATTCTGGTCGCAGTTGCTCTGCTCCATGTTCCTGCTGTCACCAAACCCCAGTCACAGTTGCTTTGCTCTGCTCCAACTTGCTGTCATCACGAAATTCTGGCTGCAGTTGCTCTACTTCACACACCTATTGCCACCAAAGCCATAGTTGCTCTGCTCCACAATCCAGTCACAGTTGCACTGCTGCATGTTCTTGCTGTCACGAAATCTAAGTAATAGTAGCTCTGCTTCATGTTCTTGCTGCCATCAAATCCCAGTAACAGTTGCTCTGCTTCATGTTCCCGCTGTCACCAAATCCCAGTCACAGTTGCTGTCATCACAAAATTCTGGCTGCAGTTGCTCTACTTCACACACCTATTGCCACCTAAGCCATAGTTGCTCTGCTCCACCTTGATGTTGTCACCAGCTTCTTGTCATCAAAACCCAGAAAGTTGCTCTGCTAGAACTTGTAGATGTCACCACATTCTGGTTACAGTTTCTGTGCTCCATGTTGCTGCTGTCATCAAATCGCAGTCATACTTGTTCTGCTCCATATGTCTGTTATCAAATCCTAGTCACAGTTGCTCTGCTTCATGTTCTTGCTGTCATCAAATCTAAGTAATAGTAGCTCTGCTCCATGTTCTTGCTATCATCAAAATCCCAGTCACAGTTGCTTTGTTCC
This sequence comes from Octopus bimaculoides, assembly GCF_046866305.1. NCBI lineage: Eukaryota > Metazoa > Mollusca > Cephalopoda > Octopoda > Octopodidae > Octopus > Octopus bimaculoides. Next base: position 34,763,779 of record NC_142947.1, on the reverse strand, counting down.
GTCTTGCTGTTGTTACCACATTCCAGTCACAGTTGCGCTGCTCCATGTTCTTGCTATCATCAAATACCAGTCGCAGTTACTCTGCTTCATGTTCCCGCTGTCACCAAATCCCAATCACAGTTGCTCTGTTCAATCTTGCTGTTACCACATTCTAGTCAGTTTCTCTGCTTCATGTTCCCGATGTCACCAAATCTAAGTATAGTAGCTCTGCTCTATGACCTTGCTGTCATCAAATCCCACTCACAGTTGCTCTGCTTCATGTTTCTGCTGTCACCAAATCTAAGTAATAGTAGCTCTGCTCTATGATCTTGCTGTCATCAAATCTCACTCACAGTTGCTATGTTCCATCTTGCTGTTGTTATCACATTCCAGTCACAGTAGCTCTGGTTCATGTTCTTGCTGTCACAAAATCTAAGTAATAGTAGCTCTGCTTCATGTTCCTGCTGTCACCAAATCCCAGTCACAGTTGCTCTGTTCTGTCTTGCTGATGTTACCACATTCCAGTCACAGTTGCACTGCTGCATGTTCTTGCTGTCATCAAATCTAAGTAATAGTAGCTCTGCTCTATGATCTTGCTGTCATCAAACCCAACTCACACTTGCTCTGATTCATGTTCCTGCTGTCACCAAATCCCAGTTACAGTTGCTCTGTTCTGTCTTGCTGATGTTACCACATTCCAGTCACAGTTGCACTGCTGCATGTTCTTGCTGTCACCAAATCTAAGCCAAAGTTTCTCTGCTCCACTTTGATGTCACCAGCTTCTTGTCATCAAAACCCACACACAGTTGCTCAGCTAGAACTTGTAGTTGTTACCACATGCTGCTTGCAGCTGCTCTGCTTCATGTTCAAGTCATAGTTTCTCTGTTCCATGTTTCTGCTGCCACCAAATCCCAGTCACAGTTGCCCTGTTCCACCTTGCTGTTGTTACCACATTCCAGTCACTGTTGCTCTGCTTCATGGTCTTGTTGCCACTAAGTCTAAGCCACAGTTGCTTTGCTCCATGTTTCTGCTGTAACCACCTCCAAATCACAGACAGTTGCTCTGCTCTATCTTGCTGTTGCCACCACATTCTGTTACACTTGCTCTTACTTTTGTTCCTACTGTCAACACCTCTATATCATAGCCGCCCCTTTTCTGCATCAGTCACAATCACTCTTCTTGTCACCAAACTGACTTCACAGCAGTTCTGCTCCATGCTCCGTAGTTTACAGATTCCAGTCATAATTGTTCTGCTCCATGTTCCTGTTCTACTTTGTTGACATCACATTCTGGTCGCAGTTGCTCTGCTCCATGTTCCTGCTGTCACCAAACCCCAGTCACAGTTGCTTTGCTCTGCTCCAACTTGCTGTCATCACGAAATTCTGGCTGCAGTTGCTCTACTTCACACACCTATTGCCACCAAAGCCATAGTTGCTCTGCTCCACAATCCAGTCACAGTTGCACTGCTGCATGTTCTTGCTGTCACGAAATCTAAGTAATAGTAGCTCTGCTTCATGTTCTTGCTGCCATCAAATCCCAGTAACAGTTGCTCTGCTTCATGTTCCCGCTGTCACCAAATCCCAGTCACAGTTGCTGTCATCACAAAATTCTGGCTGCAGTTGCTCTACTTCACACACCTATTGCCACCTAAGCCATAGTTGCTCTGCTCCACCTTGATGTTGTCACCAGCTTCTTGTCATCAAAACCCAGAAAGTTGCTCTGCTAGAACTTGTAGATGTCACCACATTCTGGTTACAGTTTCTGTGCTCCATGTTGCTGCTGTCATCAAATCGCAGTCATACTTGTTCTGCTCCATATGTCTGTTATCAAATCCTAGTCACAGTTGCTCTGCTTCATGTTCTTGCTGTCATCAAATCTAAGTAATAGTAGCTCTGCTCCATGTTCTTGCTATCATCAAATCCCAGTCACAGTTGCTTTGTTCCGTCTTGCTGTTGTTACCACATTCCAGTCACAGTTGCGCTGCTCCATGTTCTTGCTATCATCAAATACCAGTCGCAGTTACTCTGCTTCATGTTCCCGCTGTCACCAAATCCCAATCACAGTTGCTCTGTTCAATCTTGCTGTTACCACATTCTAGTCAGTTTCTCTGCTTCATGTTTCTGCTGTCACCAAATCTAAGTAATAGTAGCTCTGCTCTATGATCTTGCTGTCATCAAATCTCACTCACAGTTGCTATGTTCCATCTTGCTGTTGTTATCACATTCCAGTCACAGTAGCTCTGTTTCATGTTCTTGCTGTCACCAAATCTAAGTAATAGTAGCTCTGCTTCATGTTCCTGCTGTCACCAAATCCCAGTCACAGTTGCTCTGTTCTGTCTTGCTGATGTTACCACATTCCAGTCACAGTTGCACTGCTGCATGTTCTTGCTGTCACGAAATCTAAGTAATAGTAGCTCTGCTCCATGTTTTTGCTGTCATCAAATCTAAGTAATAGTAGCTCTGCTCTATGATCTTGCTGTCATCAAACCCAACTCACACTTGCTCTGATTCATGTTCCTGCTGTCACCAAATCCCAGTTACAGTTGCTCTGTTCTGTCTTGCTGATGTTACCACATTCCAGTCACAGTTGCACTGCTGCATGTTCTTGCTGTCACCAAATCTAAGCCAAAGTTTCTCTGCTCCACTTTGATGTCACCAGCTTCTTGTCATCAAAACCCACACACAGTTGCTCAGCTAGAACTTGTAGTTGTTACCACATGCTGCTTGCAGCTGCTCTGCTTCATGTTCAAGTCATAGTTTCTCTGTTCCATGTTTCTGCTGCCACCAAATCCCAGTCACAGTTGCCCTGTTCCACCTTGCTGTTGTTACCACATTCCAGTCACTGTTGCTCTGCTTCATGGTCTTGTTGCCACTAAGTCTAAGCCACAGTTGCTTTGCTCCATGTTTCTGCTGTAACCACCTCCAAATCACAGACAGTTGCTCTGCTCTATCTTGCTGTTGCCACCACATTCTGTTACACTTGCTCTTACTTTTGTTCCTACTGTCAACACCTCTATATCATAGCCGCCCCTTTTCTGCATCAGTCACAATCACTCTTCTTGTCACCAAACTGACTTCACAGCAGTTCTGCTCCATGCTCCGTAGTTTACAGATTCCAGTCATAATTGTTCTGCTCCATGCTCCGTAGTTTACAGATTCCAGTCATAATTGTTCTGCTCCATGTTCCTGTTCTACTTTGTTGACATCACATTCTGGTCGCAGTTGCTCTGCTCCATGTTCCTGCTGTCACCAAACCCCAGTCACAGTTGCTTTGCTCTGCTCCAACTTGCTGTCATCACGAAATTCTGGCTGCAGTTGCTCTACTTCACACACCTATTGCCACCAAAGCCATAGTTGCTCTGCTCCACAATCCAGTCACAGTTGCACTGCTGCATGTTCTTGCTGTCACGAAATCTAAGTAATAGTAGCTCTGCTTCATGTTCTTGCTGCCATCAAATCCCAGTAACAGTTGCTCTGCTTCATGTTCCCGCTGTCACCAAATCCCAGTCACAGTTGCTGTCATCACAAAATTCTGGCTGCAGTTGCTCTACTTCACACACCTATTGCCACCTAAGCCATAGTTGCTCTGCTCCACCTTGATGTTGTCACCAGCTTCTTGTCATCAAAACCCAGAAAGTTGCTCTGCTAGAACTTGTAGATGTCACCACATTCTGGTTACAGTTTCTGTGCTCCATGTTGCTGCTGTCATCAAATCGCAGTCATACTTGTTCTGCTCCATATGTCTGTTATCAAATCCTAGTCACAGTTGCTCTGCTTCATGTTCTTGCTGTCATCAAATCTAAGTAATAGTAGCTCTGCTCCATGTTCTTGCTATCATCAAATCCCAGTCACAGTTGCTTTGTTCCGTCTTGCTGTTGTTACCACATTCCAGTCACAGTTGCGCTGCTCCATGTTCTTGCTATCATCAAATACCAGTCGCAGTTACTCTGCTTCATGTTCCCGCTGTCACCAAATCCCAATCACAGTTGCTCTGTTCAATCTTGCTGTTACCACATTCTAGTCAGTTTCTCTGCTTCATGTTCCCGATGTCACCAAATCTAAGTATAGTAGCTCTGCTTCATGTTTCTGCTGTCACCAAATCTAAGTAATAGTAGCTCTGCTCTATGATCTTGCTGTCATCAAATCTCACTCACAGTTGCTATGTTCCATCTTGCTGTTGTTATCACATTCCAGTCACAGTAGCTCTGGTTCATGTTCTTGCTGTCACCAAATCTAAGTAATAGTAGCTCTGCTTCATGTTCCTGCTGTCACCAAATCCCAGTCACAGTTGCTCTGTTCTGTCTTGCTGATGTTACCACATTCCAGTCACAGTTGCACTGCTGCATGTTCTTGCTGTCACGAAATCTAAGTAATAGTAGCTCTGCTCCATGTTTTTGCTGTCATCAAATCTAAGTAATAGTAGCTCTGCTCTATGATCTTGCTGTCATCAAACCCAACTCACACTTGCTCTGATTCATGTTCCTGCTGTCACCAAATCCCAGTTACAGTTGCTCTGTTCTGTCTTGCTGATGTTACCACATTCCAGTCACAGTTGCACTGCTGCATGTTCTTGCTGTCACCAAATCTAAGCCAAAGTTTCTCTGCTCCACTTTGATGTCACCAGCTTCTTGTCATCAAAACCCACACACAGTTGCTCAGCTAGAACTTGTAGTTGTTACCACATGCTGCTTGCAGCTGCTCTGCTTCATGTTCAAGTCATAGTTTCTCTGTTCCATGTTTCTGCTGCCACCAAATCCCAGTCACAGTTGCCCTGTTCCACCTTGCTGTTGTTACCACATTCCAGTCACTGTTGCTCTGCTTCATGGTCTTGTTGCCACTAAGTCTAAGCCACAGTTGCTTTGCTCCATGTTTCTGCTGTAACCACCTCCAAATCACAGACAGTTGCTCTGCTCTATCTTGCTGTTGCCACCACATTCTGTTACACTTGCTCTTACTTTTGTTCCTACTGTCAACACCTCTATATCATAGCCGCCCCTTTTCTGCATCAGTCACAATCACTCTTCTTGTCACCAAACTGACTTCACAGCAGTTCTGCTCCATGCTCCGTAGTTTACAGATTCCAGTCATAATTGTTCTGCTCCATGTTCCTGTTCTACTTTGTTGACATCACATTCTGGTCGCAGTTGCTCTGCTCCATGTTCCTGCTGTCACCAAACCCCAGTCACAGTTGCTTTGCTCTGCTCCAACTTGCTGTCATCACGAAATTCTGGCTGCAGTTGCTCTACTTCACACACCTATTGCCACCAAAGCCATAGTTGCTCTGCTCCACAATCCAGTCACAGTTGCACTGCTGCATGTTCTTGCTGTCACGAAATCTAAGTAATAGTAGCTCTGCTTCATGTTCTTGCTGCCATCAAATCCCAGTAACAGTTGCTCTGCTTCATGTTCCCGCTGTCACCAAATCCCAGTCACAGTTGCTGTCATCACAAAATTCTGGCTGCAGTTGCTCTACTTCACACACCTATTGCCACCTAAGCCATAGTTGCTCTGCTCCACCTTGATGTTGTCACCAGCTTCTTGTCATCAAAACCCAGAAAGTTGCTCTGCTAGAACTTGTAGATGTCACCACATTCTGGTTACAGTTTCTGTGCTCCATGTTGCTGCTGTCATCAAATCGCAGTCATACTTGTTCTGCTCCATATGTCTGTTATCAAATCCTAGTCACAGTTGCTCTGCTTCATGTTCTTGCTGTCATCAAATCTAAGTAATAGTAGCTCTGCTCCATGTTCTTGCTATCATCAAAATCCCAGTCACAGTTGCTTTGTTCCGTCTTGCTGTTGTTACCACATTCCAGTCACAGTTGCGCTGCTCCATGTTCTTGCTATCATCAAATACCAGTCGCAGTTACTCTGCTTCATGTTCCCGCTGTCACCAAATCCCAATCACAGTTGCTCTGTTCAATCTTGCTGTTACCACATTCTAGTCAGTTTCTCTGCTTCATGTTCCCGATGTCACCAAATCTAAGTATAGTAGCTCTGCTCTATGACCTTGCTGTCATCAAATCCCACTCACAGTTGCTCTGCTTCATGTTTCTGCTGTCACCAAATCTAAGTAATAGTAGCTCTGCTCTATGATCTTGCTGTCATCAAATCTCACTCACAGTTGCTATGTTCCATCTTGCTGTTGTTATCACATTCCAGTCACAGTAGCTCTGGTTCATGTTCTTGCTGTCACAAAATCTAAGTAATAGTAGCTCTGCTTCATGTTCCTGCTGTCACCAAATCCCAGTCACAGTTGCTCTGTTCTGTCTTGCTGATGTTACCACATTCCAGTCACAGTTGCACTGCTGCATGTTCTTGCTGTCATCAAATCTAAGTAATAGTAGCTCTGCTCTATGATCTTGCTGTCATCAAACCCAACTCACACTTGCTCTGATTCATGTTCCTGCTGTCACCAAATCCCAGTTACAGTTGCTCTGTTCTGTCTTGCTGATGTTACCACATTCCAGTCACAGTTGCACTGCTGCATGTTCTTGCTGTCACCAAATCTAAGCCAAAGTTTCTCTGCTCCACTTTGATGTCACCAGCTTCTTGTCATCAAAACCCACACACAGTTGCTCAGCTAGAACTTGTAGTTGTTACCACATGCTGCTTGCAGCTGCTCTGCTTCATGTTCAAGTCATAGTTTCTCTGTTCCATGTTTCTGCTGCCACCAAATCCCAGTCACAGTTGCCCTGTTCCACCTTGCTGTTGTTACCACATTCCAGTCACTGTTGCTCTGCTTCATGGTCTTGTTGCCACTAAGTCTAAGCCACAGTTGCTTTGCTCCATGTTTCTGCTGTAACCACCTCCAAATCACAGACAGTTGCTCTGCTCTATCTTGCTGTTGCCACCACATTCTGTTACACTTGCTCTTACTTTTGTTCCTACTGTCAACACCTCTATATCATAGCCGCCCCTTTTCTGCATCAGTCACAATCACTCTTCTTGTCACCAAACTGACTTCACAGCAGTTCTGCTCCATGCTCCGTAGTTTACAGATTCCAGTCATAATTGTTCTGCTCCATGTTCCTGTTCTACTTTGTTGACATCACATTCTGGTCGCAGTTGCTCTGCTCCATGTTCCTGCTGTCACCAAACCCCAGTCACAGTTGCTTTGCTCTGCTCCAACTTGCTGTCATCACGAAATTCTGGCTGCAGTTGCTCTACTTCACACACCTATTGCCACCAAAGCCATAGTTGCTCTGCTCCACAATCCAGTCACAGTTGCACTGCTGCATGTTCTTGCTGTCACGAAATCTAAGTAATAGTAGCTCTGCTTCATGTTCTTGCTGCCATCAAATCCCAGTAACAGTTGCTCTGCTTCATGTTCCCGCTGTCACCAAATCCCAGTCACAGTTGCTGTCATCACAAAATTCTGGCTGCAGTTGCTCTACTTCACACACCTATTGCCACCTAAGCCATAGTTGCTCTGCTCCACCTTGATGTTGTCACCAGCTTCTTGTCATCAAAACCCAGAAAGTTGCTCTGCTAGAACTTGTAGATGTCACCACATTCTGGTTACAGTTTCTGTGCTCCATGTTGCTGCTGTCATCAAATCGCAGTCATACTTGTTCTGCTCCATATGTCTGTTATCAAATCCTAGTCACAGTTGCTCTGCTTCATGTTCTTGCTGTCATCAAATCTAAGTAATAGTAGCTCTGCTCCATGTTCTTGCTATCATCAAATCCCAGTCACAGTTGCTTTGTTCCGTCTTGCTGTTGTTACCACATTCCAGTCACAGTTGCGCTGCTCCATGTTCTTGCTATCATCAAATACCAGTCGCAGTTACTCTGCTTCATGTTCCCGCTGTCACCAAATCCCAATCACAGTTGCTCTGTTCAATCTTGCTGTTACCACATTCTAGTCAGTTTCTCTGCTTCATGTTTCTGCTGTCACCAAATCTAAGTAATAGTAGCTCTGCTCTATGATCTTGCTGTCATCAAATCTCACTCACAGTTGCTATGTTCCATCTTGCTGTTGTTATCACATTCCAGTCACAGTAGCTCTGTTTCATGTTCTTGCTGTCACCAAATCTAAGTAATAGTAGCTCTGCTTCATGTTCCTGCTGTCACCAAATCCCAGTCACAGTTGCTCTGTTCTGTCTTGCTGATGTTACCACATTCCAGTCACAGTTGCACTGCTGCATGTTCTTGCTGTCACGAAATCTAAGTAATAGTAGCTCTGCTCCATGTTTTTGCTGTCATCAAATCTAAGTAATAGTAGCTCTGCTCTATGATCTTGCTGTCATCAAACCCAACTCACACTTGCTCTGATTCATGTTCCTGCTGTCACCAAATCCCAGTTACAGTTGCTCTGTTCTGTCTTGCTGATGTTACCACATTCCAGTCACAGTTGCACTGCTGCATGTTCTTGCTGTCACCAAATCTAAGCCAAAGTTTCTCTGCTCCACTTTGATGTCACCAGCTTCTTGTCATCAAAACCCACACACAGTTGCTCAGCTAGAACTTGTAGTTGTTACCACATGCTGCTTGCAGCTGCTCTGCTTCATGTTCAAGTCATAGTTTCTCTGTTCCATGTTTCTGCTGCCACCAAATCCCAGTCACAGTTGCCCTGTTCCACCTTGCTGTTGTTACCACATTCCAGTCACTGTTGCTCTGCTTCATGGTCTTGTTGCCACTAAGTCTAAGCCACAGTTGCTTTGCTCCATGTTTCTGCTGTAACCACCTCCAAATCACAGACAGTTGCTCTGCTCTATCTTGCTGTTGCCACCACATTCTGTTACACTTGCTCTTACTTTTGTTCCTACTGTCAACACCTCTATATCATAGCCGCCCCTTTTCTGCATCAGTCACAATCACTCTTCTTGTCACCAAACTGACTTCACAGCAGTTCTGCTCCATGCTCCGTAGTTTACAGATTCCAGTCATAATTGTTCTGCTCCATGCTCCGTAGTTTACAGATTCCAGTCATAATTGTTCTGCTCCATGTTCCTGTTCTACTTTGTTGACATCACATTCTGGTCGCAGTTGCTCTGCTCCATGTTCCTGCTGTCACCAAACCCCAGTCACAGTTGCTTTGCTCTGCTCCAACTTGCTGTCATCACGAAATTCTGGCTGCAGTTGCTCTACTTCACACACCTATTGCCACCAAAGCCATAGTTGCTCTGCTCCACAATCCAGTCACAGTTGCACTGCTGCATGTTCTTGCTGTCACGAAATCTAAGTAATAGTAGCTCTGCTTCATGTTCTTGCTGCCATCAAATCCCAGTAACAGTTGCTCTGCTTCATGTTCCCGCTGTCACCAAATCCCAGTCACAGTTGCTGTCATCACAAAATTCTGGCTGCAGTTGCTCTACTTCACACACCTATTGCCACCTAAGCCATAGTTGCTCTGCTCCACCTTGATGTTGTCACCAGCTTCTTGTCATCAAAACCCAGAAAGTTGCTCTGCTAGAACTTGTAGATGTCACCACATTCTGGTTACAGTTTCTGTGCTCCATGTTGCTGCTGTCATCAAATCGCAGTCATACTTGTTCTGCTCCATATGTCTGTTATCAAATCCTAGTCACAGTTGCTCTGCTTCATGTTCTTGCTGTCATCAAATCTAAGTAATAGTAGCTCTGCTCCATGTTCTTGCTATCATCAAATCCCAGTCACAGTTGCTTTGTTCCGTCTTGCTGTTGTTACCACATTCCAGTCACAGTTGCGCTGCTCCATGTTCTTGCTATCATCAAATACCAGTCGCAGTTACTCTGCTTCATGTTCCCGCTGTCACCAAATCCCAATCACAGTTGCTCTGTTCAATCTTGCTGTTACCACATTCTAGTCAGTTTCTCTGCTTCATGTTCCCGATGTCACCAAATCTAAGTATAGTAGCTCTGCTCTATGACCTTGCTGTCATCAAATCCCACTCACAGTTGCTCTGCTTCATGTTTCTGCTGTCACCAAATCTAAGTAATAGTAGCTCTGCTCTATGATCTTGCTGTCATCAAATCTCACTCACAGTTGCTATGTTCCATCTTGCTGTTGTTATCACATTCCAGTCACAGTAGCTCTGTTTCATGTTCTTGCTGTCACCAAATCTAAGTAATAGTAGCTCTGCTTCATGTTCCTGCTGTCACCAAATCCCAGTCACAGTTGCTCTGTTCTGTCTTGCTGATGTTACCACATTCCAGTCACAGTTGCACTGCTGCATGTTCTTGCTGTCACGAAATCTAAGTAATAGTAGCTCTGCTCCATGTTTTTGCTGTCATCAAATCTAAGTAATAGTAGCTCTGCTCTATGATCTTGCTGTCATCAAACCCAACTCACACTTGCTCTGATTCATGTTCCTGCTGTCACCAAATCCCAGTTACAGTTGCTCTGTTCTGTCTTGCTGATGTTACCACATTCCAGTCACAGTTGCACTGCTGCATGTTCTTGCTGTCACCAAATCTAAGCCAAAGTTTCTCTGCTCCACTTTGATGTCACCAGCTTCTTGTCATCAAAACCCACACACAGTTGCTCAGCTAGAACTTGTAGTTGTTACCACATGCTGCTTGCAGCTGCTCTGCTTCATGTTCAAGTCATAGTTTCTCTGTTCCATGTTTCTGCTGCCACCAAATCCCAGTCACAGTTGCCCTGTTCCACCTTGCTGTTGTTACCACATTCCAGTCACTGTTGCTCTGCTTCATGGTCTTGTTGCCACTAAGTCTAAGCCACAGTTGCTTTGCTCCATGTTTCTGCTGTAACCACCTCCAAATCACAGACAGTTGCTCTGCTCTATCTTGCTGTTGCCACCACATTCTGTTACACTTGCTCTTACTTTTGTTCCTACTGTCAACACCTCTATATCATAGCCGCCCCTTTTCTGCATCAGTCACAATCACTCTTCTTGTCACCAAACTGACTTCACAGCAGTTCTGCTCCATGCTCCGTAGTTTACAGATTCCAGTCATAATTGTTCTGCTCCATGTTCCTGTTCTACTTTGTTGACATCACATTCTGGTCGCAGTTGCTCTGCTCCATGTTCCTGCTGTCACCAAACCCCAGTCACAGTTGCTTTGCTCTGCTCCAACTTGCTGTCATCACGAAATTCTGGCTGCAGTTGCTCTACTTCACACACCTATTGCCACCAAAGCCATAGTTGCTCTGCTCCACAATCCAGTCACAGTTGCACTGCTGCATGTTCTTGCTGTCACGAAATCTAAGTAATAGTAGCTCTGCTTCATGTTCTTGCTGCCATCAAATCCCAGTAACAGTTGCTCTGCTTCATGTTCCCGCTGTCACCAAATCCCAGTCACAGTTGCTGTCATCACAAAATTCTGGCTGCAGTTGCTCTACTTCACACACCTATTGCCACCTAAGCCATAGTTGCTCTGCTCCACCTTGATGTTGTCACCAGCTTCTTGTCATCAAAACCCAGAAAGTTGCTCTGCTAGAACTTGTAGATGTCACCACATTCTGGTTACAGTTTCTGTGCTCCATGTTGCTGCTGTCATCAAATCGCAGTCATACTTGTTCTGCTCCATATGTCTGTTATCAAATCCTAGTCACAGTTGCTCTGCTTCATGTTCTTGCTGTCATCAAATCTAAGTAATAGTAGCTCTGCTCCATGTTCTTGCTATCATCAAAATCCCAGTCACAGTTGCTTTGTTCCGTCTTGCTGTTGTTACCACATTCCAGTCACAGTTGCGCTGCTCCATGTTCTTGCTATCATCAAATACCAGTCGCAGTTACTCTGCTTCATGTTCCCGCTGTCACCAAATCCCAATCACAGTTGCTCTGTTCAATCTTGCTGTTACCACATTCTAGTCAGTTTCTCTGCTTCATGTTCCCGATGTCACCAAATCTAAGTATAGTAGCTCTGCTCTATGACCTTGCTGTCATCAAATCCCACTCACAGTTGCTCTGCTTCATGTTTCTGCTGTCACCAAATCTAAGTAATAGTAGCTCTGCTCTATGATCTTGCTGTCATCAAATCTCACTCACAGTTGCTATGTTCCATCTTGCTGTTGTTATCACATTCCAGTCACAGTAGCTCTGGTTCATGTTCTTGCTGTCACAAAATCTAAGTAATAGTAGCTCTGCTTCATGTTCCTGCTGTCACCAAATCCCAGTCACAGTTGCTCTGTTCTGTCTTGCTGATGTTACCACATTCCAGTCACAGTTGCACTGCTGCATGTTCTTGCTGTCATCAAATCTAAGTAATAGTAGCTCTGCTCTATGATCTTGCTGTCATCAAACCCAACTCACACTTGCTCTGATTCATGTTCCTACTGTCACCAAATCCCAGTTACAGTTGCTCTGTTCTGTCTTGCTGATGTTACCACATTCCAGTCACAGTTGCACTGCTGCATGTTCTTGCTGTCACCAAATCTAAGCCAAAGTTTCTCTGCTCCACTTTGATGTCACCAGCTTCTTGTCATCAAAACCCACACACAGTTGCTCAGCTAGAACTTGTAGTTGTTACCACATGCTGCTTGCAGCTGCTCTGCTTCATGTTCAAGTCATAGTTTCTCTGTTCCATGTTTCTGCTGCCACCAAATCCCAGTCACAGTTGCCCTGTTCCACCTTGCTGTTGTTACCACATTCCAGTCACTGTTGCTCTGCTTCATGGTCTTGTTGCCACTAAGTCTAAGCCACAGTTGCTTTGCTCCATGTTTCTGCTGTAACCACCTCCAAATCACAGACAGTTGCTCTGCTCTATCTTGCTGTTGCCACCACATTCTGTTACACTTGCTCTTACTTTTGTTCCTACTGTCAACACCTCTATATCATAGCCGCCCCTTTTCTGCATCAGTCACAATCACTCTTCTTGTCACCAAACTGACTTCACAGCAGTTCTGCTCCATGCTCCGTAGTTTACAGATTCCAGTCATAATTGTTCTGCTCCATGTTCCTGTTCTACTTTGTTGACATCACATTCTGGTCGCAGTTGCTCTGCTCCATGTTCCTGCTGTCACCAAACCCCAGTCACAGTTGCTTTGCTCTGCTCCAACTTGCTGTCATCACGAAATTCTGGCTGCAGTTGCTCTACTTCACACACCTATTGCCACCAAAGCCATAGTTGCTCTGCTCCACAATCCAGTCACAGTTGCACTGCTGCATGTTCTTGCTGTCACGAAATCTAAGTAATAGTAGCTCTGCTTCATGTTCTTGCTGCCATCAAATCCCAGTAACAGTTGCTCTGCTTCATGTTCCCGCTGTCACCAAATCCCAGTCACAGTTGCTGTCATCACAAAATTCTGGCTGCAGTTGCTCTACTTCACACACCTATTGCCACCTAAGCCATAGTTGCTCTGCTCCACCTTGATGTTGTCACCAGCTTCTTGTCATCAAAACCCAGAAAGTTGCTCTGCTAGAACTTGTAGATGTCACCACATTCTGGTTACAGTTTCTGTGCTCCATGTTGCTGCTGTCATCAAATCGCAGTCATACTTGTTCTGCTCCATATGTCTGTTATCAAATCCTAGTCACAGTTGCTCTGCTTCATGTTCTTGCTGTCATCAAATCTAAGTAATAGTAGCTCTGCTCCATGTTCTTGCTATCATCAAATCCCAGTCACAGTTGCTTTGTTCCGTCTTGCTGTTGTTACCACATTCCAGTCACAGTTGCGCTGCTCCATGTTCTTGCTATCATCAAATACCAGTCGCAGTTACTCTGCTTCATGTTCCCGCTGTCACCAAATCCCAATCACAGTTGCTCTGTTCAATCTTGCTGTTACCACATTCTAGTCAGTTTCTCTGCTTCATGTTTCTGCTGTCACCAAATCTAAGTAATAGTAGCTCTGCTCTATGATCTTGCTGTCATCAAATCTCACTCACAGTTGCTATGTTCCATCTTGCTGTTGTTATCACATTCCAGTCACAGTAGCTCTGTTTCATGTTCTTGCTGTCACCAAATCTAAGTAATAGTAGCTCTGCTTCATGTTCCTGCTGTCACCAAATCCCAGTCACAGTTGCTCTGTTCTGTCTTGCTGATGTTACCACATTCCAGTCACAGTTGCACTGCTGCATGTTCTTGCTGTCACGAAATCTAAGTAATAGTAGCTCTGCTCCATGTTTTTGCTGTCATCAAATCTAAGTAATAGTAGCTCTGCTCTATGATCTTGCTGTCATCAAACCCAACTCACACTTGCTCTGATTCATGTTCCTGCTGTCACCAAATCCCAGTTACAGTTGCTCTGTTCTGTCTTGCTGATGTTACCACATTCCAGTCACAGTTGCACTGCTGCATGTTCTTGCTGTCACCAAATCTAAGCCAAAGTTTCTCTGCTCCACTTTGATGTCACCAGCTTCTTGTCATCAAAACCCACACACAGTTGCTCAGCTAGAACTTGTAGTTGTTACCACATGCTGCTTGCAGCTGCTCTGCTTCATGTTCAAGTCATAGTTTCTCTGTTCCATGTTTCTGCTGCCACCAAATCCCAGTCACAGTTGCCCTGTTCCACCTTGCTGTTGTTACCACATTCCAGTCACTGTTGCTCTGCTTCATGGTCTTGTTGCCACTAAGTCTAAGCCACAGTTGCTTTGCTCCATGTTTCTGCTGTAACCACCTCCAAATCACAGACAGTTGCTCTGCTCTATCTTGCTGTTGCCACCACATTCTGTTACACTTGCTCTTACTTTTGTTCCTACTGTCAACACCTCTATATCATAGCCGCCCCTTTTCTGCATCAGTCACAATCACTCTTCTTGTCACCAAACTGACTTCACAGCAGTTCTGCTCCATGCTCCGTAGTTTACAGATTCCAGTCATAATTGTTCTGCTCCATGCTCCGTAGTTTACAGATTCCAGTCATAATTGTTCTGCTCCATGTTCCTGTTCTACTTTGTTGACATCACATTCTGGTCGCAGTTGCTCTGCTCCATGTTCCTGCTGTCACCAAACCCCAGTCACAGTTGCTTTGCTCTGCTCCAACTTGCTGTCATCACGAAATTCTGGCTGCAGTTGCTCTACTTCACACACCTATTGCCACCAAAGCCATAGTTGCTCTGCTCCACAATCCAGTCACAGTTGCACTGCTGCATGTTCTTGCTGTCACGAAATCTAAGTAATAGTAGCTCTGCTTCATGTTCTTGCTGCCATCAAATCCCAGTAACAGTTGCTCTGCTTCATGTTCCCGCTGTCACCAAATCCCAGTCACAGTTGCTGTCATCACAAAATTCTGGCTGCAGTTGCTCTACTTCACACACCTATTGCCACCTAAGCCATAGTTGCTCTGCTCCACCTTGATGTTGTCACCAGCTTCTTGTCATCAAAACCCAGAAAGTTGCTCTGCTAGAACTTGTAGATGTCACCACATTCTGGTTACAGTTTCTGTGCTCCATGTTGCTGCTGTCATCAAATCGCAGTCATACTTGTTCTGCTCCATATGTCTGTTATCAAATCCTAGTCACAGTTGCTCTGCTTCATGTTCTTGCTGTCATCAAATCTAAGTAATAGTAGCTCTGCTCCATGTTCTTGCTATCATCAAATCCCAGTCACAGTTGCTTTGTTCCGTCTTGCTGTTGTTACCACATTCCAGTCACAGTTGCGCTGCTCCATGTTCTTGCTATCATCAAATACCAGTCGCAGTTACTCTGCTTCATGTTCCCGCTGTCACCAAATCCCAATCACAGTTGCTCTGTTCAATCTTGCTGTTACCACATTCTAGTCAGTTTCTCTGCTTCATGTTCCCGATGTCACCAAATCTAAGTATAGTAGCTCTGCTTCATGTTTCTGCTGTCACCAAATCTAAGTAATAGTAGCTCTGCTCTATGATCTTGCTGTCATCAAATCTCACTCACAGTTGCTATGTTCCATCTTGCTGTTGTTATCACATTCCAGTCACAGTAGCTCTGGTTCATGTTCTTGCTGTCACCAAATCTAAGTAATAGTAGCTCTGCTTCATGTTCCTGCTGTCACCAAATCCCAGTCACAGTTGCTCTGTTCTGTCTTGCTGATGTTACCACATTCCAGTCACAGTTGCACTGCTGCATGTTCTTGCTGTCACGAAATCTAAGTAATAGTAGCTCTGCTCCATGTTTTTGCTGTCATCAAATCTAAGTAATAGTAGCTCTGCTCTATGATCTTGCTGTCATCAAACCCAACTCACACTTGCTCTGATTCATGTTCCTGCTGTCACCAAATCCCAGTTACAGTTGCTCTGTTCTGTCTTGCTGATGTTACCACATTCCAGTCACAGTTGCACTGCTGCATGTTCTTGCTGTCACCAAATCTAAGCCAAAGTTTCTCTGCTCCACTTTGATGTCACCAGCTTCTTGTCATCAAAACCCACACACAGTTGCTCAGCTAGAACTTGTAGTTGTTACCACATGCTGCTTGCAGCTGCTCTGCTTCATGTTCAAGTCATAGTTTCTCTGTTCCATGTTTCTGCTGCCACCAAATCCCAGTCACAGTTGCCCTGTTCCACCTTGCTGTTGTTACCACATTCCAGTCACTGTTGCTCTGCTTCATGGTCTTGTTGCCACTAAGTCTAAGCCACAGTTGCTTTGCTCCATGTTTCTGCTGTAACCACCTCCAAATCACAGACAGTTGCTCTGCTCTATCTTGCTGTTGCCACCACATTCTGTTACACTTGCTCTTACTTTTGTTCCTACTGTCAACACCTCTATATCATAGCCGCCCCTTTTCTGCATCAGTCACAATCACTCTTCTTGTCACCAAACTGACTTCACAGCAGTTCTGCTCCATGCTCCGTAGTTTACAGATTCCAGTCATAATTGTTCTGCTCCATGTTCCTGTTCTACTTTGTTGACATCACATTCTGGTCGCAGTTGCTCTGCGCCATGTTCCTGCTGTCATCAAACCCCAGTCACAGTTGCTTTGCTCTGCTCCAACTTGCTGTCATCACGAAATTCTGGCTGCAGTTGCTCTACTTCACACACCTATTGCCACCTAAGCCATAGTTGCTCTGCTCCACCTTGATGTTGTCACCAGCTTCTTGTCATCAAAACCCACAGACAGTTGCTCTGCTAGAACTTGCAGTTGTCACCACATTCTGGTTACAGTTTCTGTGTTCCATGTTCCTGCTGTCATCAAATCTCAGTCATACTTGTTCTGCTCCATATGTCTGTTATCAAATCCTAGTCACAGTTGCTCTGCTTCATGTTCTTGCTGTCATCAAATCCCAGTCACAGTTGCTCTGTTTCATGTTCCTGCTGTCACCGAATCCCAGTCACAGTTGCTCTGTTCCATTTTGCTGTTGTTACCACATTCCAATCACAGTTGCTCTGCTTCATGTTCCTGCTGTCACCAAATCTAAGTAATAGTAGCTCTGCTTCATGTTCTTGCTGCCATCAAATCCCAGTCACAGTTGCTCTGCTCCATGTTCCTGCTGTCACCAAGCCCCAGTCACAGTTGCTTTGCTCTGCTCCAACTTGCTGTCATCACGAAATTCTGGCTGCAGTTGCTCTACTTCACACACCTATTGCCACCTAAGCCATAGTTGCTCTGCTCCACCTTGATGTTGTCACCAGCTTCTTGTTATCAAAACTCACAGACAATTGCTCTGCTAGAACTTGTAGTTGTCACCACATTCTGGTTACAGTTTCTGTCCTCCATGTTCCTGCTGTCATCAAATCCCAGTCATGCTTGTTCTGCTCCACTTTGTTGTTGTCACCACTTTCTGGTCACAGTTGCTTTGCTTCTTGTTCCTGCTAACACCAAATCTAAGTAAAAGTAGCTCTGCTCCATATGTCTGTTATCAAATCCTAGTTACAGTTGCTCTGCTTCATGTTCTTGCTGTCACCAAATCTAAGTAATAGTAGCTCTGCTCCATGTTCTTGCTGCCATCAAATCCCAGTCACAATTGCTCTGCTTCATGTTCCCGCTGTCACCAAATCCCAGTCACAGTTGCTCTGTTCCATCTTGCTGTGACCACATTCCAATCACAGTTGCTCTGCTTCATGTTCCTGATGTCACCAAATCTAAGTAATAGTAGCTCTGCTCTATGATCTTGCTGTCATCAAATCCCACTCACAGTTACTTTGTTCCATCATTCTGTTGTTATCACATTCCAGTCACAGTTGCTCTGCTTCATGTTTCTGCTGTCACCAAATCTAAGTAATAGCAGCTCTGCTCCATGTTCTTGCCGTCATCAAATCCACCTCCAAATCACAGACAGTTGCTCTGCTCATATTGCTGCTGTAACCACCTTCTGGTCACAGTTGCTTTGCTTCTTGATCCTGCTGTCACCAAATCTAATAGTTGCTCTGCTCTATGTTTTTGCTGTTATCAAAACCCACACAGTTGCTCTGCTTACAACTTGCTGTTGTCACCACATTCTAATTACAGTTGCTACACTCCATGTTCCTGCTGCCACCCAATATAATAGTCGTTCTGCTCCACCTTGCCGTTGTCACTACATTCTGTTCACAGTTGTTCTGCTCCACTTTGTTGTTGTCACTACCTTCTGGTCACAGTTGCTCTGCTTCATGTTCCTGCTGTCACCAAATCTAAGTCATAGTTGCTCTGCTTCATGTTCCTGCTGTCATCAGAAGCCATACCCAGGAGTTCTGCTACAACTTGTAGTTGTCACCACATTCTGGTTGCAATTGATCTGCTTCATGTTCAAGTCATAGATGCTCTGCTTCATGTTCCTGCTATCATTAAATCCCAGTCGCACTTGCTCTGCTCCAACTTGCTGTTGTCACCACATTCAGGTTACAGTTGCTCTGCTTCATGTTCCTGCTCCCACCAAGTCGAAGTCATAGTTGCTCTGCTCCATGGTGCATTTATCACACACTCTTGTCACCACATGCATTAGTCACTTTCTATCATCATCAGTCCTCAGCTACAGTTGCACTCACTTTTCTTCATATCACTATATTCTAGTCTCAGTTAATGAATTCCATCTTCCTGCTGCCTCCACACTTCAATTGAAGTTGCTCTGCTCCAAATTCCAATTGCCACTACCACATCTTGACTGCACTTTATCTTCTGCATCCTCCTGTTGTCACTACCTCTGATAGTTGCTCTCATCCACCTTTCTGTTGTCAGCACAGCAGTGTCACATTTGCTCTGCTTCATGTTCATGCAGTCAAATTCTCTTGACAGTTGCTTTTCCTGATGTACCAGTTGTCATCACACACCAGATATGAGTGTTCTTTTCCATGCCCCTCTGTCAATGCTATCACAGTTCTTCACTTCTATCTCCCCGATGTCATCACACTCCAGTTATAGTTGCTCCACTCCATCTTGAAGTTGTCCCTAGATTCTCATCACAGTTGCTCTTCTGCTTGCTCCTGTTGTCAACACTTCTACGTCACAATTGCTCTTCTCCATGTTTCTGTTGCCCTCTCATATGCCTTTGCTTCATGTTCCTGTTGTCACCAAATCCAAGTCACAGTTGATTTGCTCCATGTCCCTGTAGTCTCCATATGCCAGTCACAGTTATTCTTTCCCATGTACCAGTTGTCACATGTCAGTCACAGTTACTCTCCTCCTCAGACGCATTGTGTTCCTATTGACATCATGTCAAGTCACAGAACCTCAATTATGGATTCTCAACTTCATCTTTTCTGTACATATCATTCCCAGGAAGATTTAACTATTTCTAGTTGGTGGATGAATATGTAGTGTCTCCTATTTCTTGACCCATTGTCACTATGTCCAATCACAAATGTTGTATTAGGTTGTCACACATGAAATGTATTTGAAAGGTAACAATAAAATGCTTCAGAAGTGTTAGAGAACTGATTTATTTAATCAAAGTATGATCCATGTTCATACCTTCAAATAAAAAAATTTCATTTTTTGCTGTGATAAGCTGTCCGAATGCTCCTATTACCTCTTCTCTATGTATGAATGTTTTATTGCACATGAAAAGATCAAAATGCTTAAACAATAATCAGTAGGAGAAATATCTAGGGAATAGAGAGGATGTTGCAAAATCTTAGTTCAGGCTTTGCAACTTTTGGATTATAGCTTGAGAAGTGTGAAGACATGCATTGTTAGAGAGCAAGATTGGGCCATCTCTATTCACAAGTCTGGGTTGCTTTTTTCCAAATTCTCATGCATACAATCAATCTCCTGACAATACAATGTTGCTGTTACCATTTTTCCTTGTTGTAAAAATGAATAATCACCTTTGCAGACCACCATACAGTAACCATTAACTTTTTAGAGTGCAATGGTGGTTTTGGGTAGTGTTTAGGTGACTCTCCTGCATCTAATCACTGTCCTGTTCTGCTGTTGTCAAAGAGTATCCAATTCTCATCACACATGTAATGATTCAATGCAAAAATGGTTCTTTTTCCAGTCAAAAAAGCAATAAGGAGCACACTTCGAGGCACCTGTTTTTCTGAATCTCATTCTGTTGATGTAGAACAAACCTATCCAATTTTTTTCAGATGTTGGGAAACAGTTGTGTAAGATGTTTAGAGTTCTGATGAAAGTTTTCAAATTTTGTTCAACCAAAGCATTTAATTCATCATGCCGAACATCTGATTTTGGCCTCCCCCTTGGTTCATTTTCAAGGCTATCATCTCCTGAACGAGATCTATGGAACTTCTCTGGACAGTTCTGATGTCAACAAAACCATTACCAAAGACTCGCTTTGATATTCTGTAGAGCTTGTGATAGAATGACCCAGTTTGTACTCATACAAGAAAATCACTCAACATTGTTTGGTTGCTATCATTTTCATAAGGTCTGTGAGTATGAATTTTGTATACCAATATTGTTTGGAAAGAAAAACAGTCAAGATGAAATGCAAGGGTATACATAGTTGAGTTTTTAAATGATTGAAATATGTAATTAAAAATGTGACATTTCATGTGTGACAACCAAGTACTCTAAGTCACTAGCTATTGTAATCCTCCTCAAAATATTGTCAGATTCCCCATCTTCTTGTGACCTTATTTCAGTCTAAGTTGCTATTCTCACCATTACACCAACCAAGTAATGTCGAAATGTTTCACAGATGCTTCTTTCCACTTCATCATCACATATCAAGGTTCATTGTTTGCCAATGTCTTCATTACTTCAATCAACCTTATGAATTTTGTCATCATATCCAGTCACAGATGCTTCATGTAGCTTGTTCACACTGTAACTTGAAAGCATTTTAGTCAAAACATTATTCAACAGAGACAGGATGACATTTGAAGATCTGGTGGTTGTTACTTGATTAATAATCACATAGTATCTCTCCATTGCTAATTTGTCATCATGTCAATCAGATGCTCTCCTTAACCATGTTGCTGTTATCACCATCTTAGTCACAGATTTTCATCAAATCCGTTTAAAACACATCTAAATTGTAGTTGCTTTGCTCAAACTTATGACTGGATTGGGATTGTCCTCATTTCAGATGCTCTACTTCATCTTCCGTTTTACACCATATCTTAAGTCACAAAAAGCTCCCATCTAGTTTTTACAGTATCTGTTGCTGGTTTTTGTTTATATCTTTCTGACCTATTATTAATTGTCATCAGCATTTATCAATTATAGATTTGCTCCTTCCTGTTTTTGGTACCATATCTCAGTCACATATTCTCTGCTCTGTTGTATTGTAACATTGAGTCATAGATGTTTGCACTATTCTGCAATTGTCTTTTTGGTATCACCATAACTTGACTATCAAGAGACTGTTCCACTTTGTAACATCAACAAATTGGGTCAAAGTATCTGTAATTGATTTGATGACAATTTCATAATTACATATTTAAACAGAGGTAACAACAGTAGAAAAGTATCCCATGAAGTTGGCACTAATCAATAGATTACAGGATTCATCATACCAACAATTCATCACAATTGTTTTCTAATGACCTCAGTTTACTGCTTAATGCTGCTTCCCACTGTAGCAAGTTGCAGGTGGAAGATATCATGAGGCTGACATATTCCTCATGATATCTTCCATCTGCTTTCTCTCTGGAACATTTCATAAGTCTTCACTTACATATTCTCTATTGAAGTTGTCACCAGTGTTTTGTAAAGGTTGTTCCAACATATAATTACCAATCAATTTATAGATGTTTCATCAAGCAGATGCTATTAATTTCCACTAATGTTCTACCACTTAATTGACACAAGCTTTCATTAAATGTTTTGTCATGTTATCAATTTCTATAGTGTATGCTCCATCATCAATTTCCATTTATGATTTATAACTCACAAATTTCCTGAAGATGATCTGTCACTAGCTTGCAATCAGACATGTACAAGCTTCATTTTACAATTGCTAAATGCATATATGCTGTTATTGTACATAACGCCAGTTGACTATTAAAATTATCTTTGAGATTCCTATATAACTGAAAATCAATCAAACAAAAGCTGCTTCTGATCTACGATGTAATCACAATGTGTTGTAGTGGAAAAAGCAGTAAGTGAAAGATAGTACATCATGTGCTGAACACTGAATGTCTTTGTCTCCATTTTACTGTCTCTTATATTGGCCTTGCCTATGCAAGATAAGATACTAATGAAATTGGAAATGAATGTCACCAGTTTCCATTAAATATTTTTTTGTCATATTCATCACTAGCTTCTATTAAATATTCCATCATAGTTGCCACCACTAGTTGTCATCAGCTTCTGTTTGCAGCACGATAGTTGTCTTGATTTTATGCACAATTACAGTTCTCACCAACTTCAATCAGCTGCTCCACTAGTTTGTCCCCAGTTTCCAGTAGGTATTTCACAACACAGCCGTCAATCTTGAGATGTTTCATGAAGACGCTTGCCACCAGTTTCTTGTCAACAATGTTCCACCACATAGTTCTCACCAGCTGTGTCAATTGTAGATATCCTCATATATTCTCTTTCACAATCCATGGATTTTTCTTTTCCTCTCTCACATCTGAAGTCCAATAGTTGATAATCATTGTTGTTACACAGTAAACACCTGGTACCAGATACACAAGTCCCCACACCAAGACATGGTATCTGCAAAAGAAAATATCTGAAAAGAAAAAAAAAACTCACCTCTTCTTTCAAGCTTACAAATAAGCACTGATGTGCTACAGTCTCTTCAATACATAAATCTTTCAGATATTCAAAGCAATCATTAGACATTGCCATTGTATGTAGAAATACTGTTTTACATATTACGACCTGATTGGCAAAGATC
The DNA here is from genome assembly GCF_046866305.1 of Octopus bimaculoides. Taxonomy (NCBI): domain Eukaryota; kingdom Metazoa; phylum Mollusca; class Cephalopoda; order Octopoda; family Octopodidae; genus Octopus; species Octopus bimaculoides. The sequence goes on along the minus strand of NC_142947.1, from coordinate 34,740,777 downwards.
AGTCACATAAAGAAAATCAAACAAAATCTACCTCCACTTCTTGTCCCTCAAGTCACAATGGTAAGCAACAATCTTAGATACCTCAGGGTAGTGTTATTTTCATCAGTTTTCACCAGCTTCCATAAGATGGTCCACAATTGCCACCAACTTCTTTCATGTTCTGTCACAGTTTCCACAAGTTTCTTGTTAGTTACATACACATTCAATTTTGTTAATATGTAGATACCAATAGCCTGAAAATAAAGTAAAACAAGCCTCCACTTCTTTTTGCTTCACAAGTCACCACTCAGTCACAGGGCTATCATCAGGTTCTGCTCTATACTTCCATAGTCTTCATGCAGTCACAATTTCTCTGCTCCATATTCCATACTTATCTATAGTTGCACATGAAAAACCCACCTCTTCTTCCAGTTTCACAAATCAGCAATGACAGGTCACACTCTCTTCAATACACAAATCTGCCTCCAGAAGTTCAAATCATCACCAGCTATCACATATATTGGACACTAGACATCAGTGCTATGTGGAAATTCTCTTGTGTTACATCTCAACAATTGACTGCCAAGCATTATTCAAATGACAATAAACCTGAAAATGAAACAGAATATATCTCCACTTCTTGTCTCTCAGGTCATCATCAACAAGCTACAAATGTAGATACCTCAATGCAGGGCCATCATAAGGTTGGTATTCATCTTCAGATGCACATATTTCACCACAATTGTTACCATTTTCCATTTGGTGCATCACAGTCGTTAGATGCTTTGTTCTCATCATCAGTTTCATTTGGATGTTCCATCACAGTTAATTATTTCCAGTCACTGTTGTTAATATGTAGCTGCTAATGATCTGATACAAATAGCCTGAAAATGAAGCAAAACAAGCCTCCACTTTTGTTTCACAGGTCATCACACAGTCACAGCCTTAGATGGCACAGTCATCACTAGTCTCCATCAGTAATAGGACCATTATAAAACTGGTATTACTCTTTAGTTGCACATATTCCATTCTGTTGAAATGTGTCAAAATTAGATACTCAGCTTCCTTTGGATGTTTCATCAGTTATCTCCAATTCCACATTCACTTTCTTTAATGTGTAGATATTCTGAAAATGAAGCAAAAATATACCTCCAATTGCTTCTGCTAAACGGTCTGTCAGTTGCCAGCTTCCACTAGACATTCCAACAGTTCTTATTAGCTTCCATCAGATGTTTCAGTCATCTCAGTCAGTACCAGATTCTATTACACTGCTTCATCACAAAGTTGCCACCAGTTTTGTCAATTATTGACATCACCTTTATAGTCACTTTCACAATCAACACATTTTGATGCCAATAGCCTGAAAATTAAGCAAAACAAACCTCGACTTCTTTTCTTTCACAGGTCAATACTCAGCCACAACTTTAGGTGCCAAAGAGGTCCTTCATGAAGTTAGTAAATACCTTTCATCATATTCAATCACAATTGCCACCAGCTTCCATTTCATGTTCAACAGCATCCATTAATTTATTGCATCACAGGTCGTCCTTAGATTTTCCACCATACAACTGTCACCAGCTTCCATTGAATATACTACCACTTTCGTCACCAGCATATAATAAGACATTCCAGCTCCTTCACATTATCATCAGTAACCAGATCTTCCTTCACAAAGTTGTCACCAGCTTCATTAATTATGGATGTCAACATATTCACTTTCACCATCTGTCACAATTTTATTTCCCCTCCATGTTCATGGTTCAGCAGTTGCCAATCTTTGCTGTTACACACCAAACACCTGGTACTAGACATGTGAGTACCACTCAATGACAGGATAACTGCAACAGAAACTAGCTGAAAAGAAAATCTCACCACCTCTTTCAATCTCACAAATAAGCAATGATGTGCCAGTCTCTTCAATGCAAAAGGTTGTCTCAAATGTTCAGATCACCAGCCACCATATATGATGTTGGACATTAGACATCACTCTGCTATAAGGAAATTCTTTTGTTTTAAATATCAGTTGACTGCCAAATGGTCGCATTACAATAATCCTGAAATTGAAACAAAAAAAACTCCACTTCTTGTCTCTCAGGTCACCAGATTCCATTAAATGTCCCACTGTTGTCAATGACATGTCATTTGCTTCCTTTGCATGTTGTAGTGTAGTTGTCAATAGATTCTTGTCAGTCACACACGCACATTCACTTCTGGTAAATAGGTGGATACCAGCAATTGATCAGATAATCTGTAAATGAAGCAAAACATACCTCCACTTTTTGTATCATAGGCCAGTCTGTCAGACATCGCTTTAAGATATTCCATGACACTTGCTAGTTTCTATTAGATGCTCCATCACAGTTGTTCATAAGACTACATCAGCTTCCCTTGGATGTTCCATCAGTCATCACCAGTTCTCTGACATGCATCTGCACATTCACTTTTGTTAATAAGAGGGTCCCCATGATTGATCAGATGTCAACAACCTGAAAGTGAAGCAAATAATACCTCCACATCCGTTTATTGCACAGGCCAGTCTGTTAGACACAACTTTAAGATATTCCACGACACTCGCCACGTTTTCTGTAATGCTCTGAGATTTCACAAGGTTCCACTGGATGGCCTATCACAGTTGCTTCCATTAGATATTCTGTCAAATTAATCACCAGCTTACAACAGACATTCCATCTCAGTTGTCACCAGCTTCAATTGCACATTCTAGTAGAGTTCTCATTAGCTTTCATCAGATAATCTGCCATAGCTGTCACCAACTTTCATTCCATACTCCATCATTTATTGTGTTACACAAACTGTCCTCAGAGATGTACATCACAGCTGTTGCCACTTTCCTTTCAGATATGCTCCATCAGTTTCGATGGCTTCCATTAGATATACCACCACATTCATCACCAACTTGTAATAAATATTCTACCCCACTTTTCACCAGTTTTGTCAATTACAGATGTCAACCTCATATATTCACAATCAATTCTTTCTCTTCCTCTCACATGTATAGTTCAGCAGTTGACAACCGTTGTTAAACATCTGGCACCAGAAACACAATTTCCACACAATGACAGGATATCTGCAAAAGAAAAACCCACTTCTTCCAGATTTTCCACGGCTGTCATCAGCTTCCTTTGGACATCTAATCAGTCATTAGCAGTTCCTTTACAGTTGCATGCACGTTCACTTTCACTAATATGCGAATGCCAGTGATTGATCAGCTACCAATAACCTGAAACTGAAGCAAATCATACTTCCACTTCTTCCTCACAGTCAATTACAACTTTAAGCTGTTCTAGGATATTTAACACAAGTTTCCATTTAATGTTCCACAAAGTCATCACTTCCATTAGATAGCCTGTTGCATTTGTCACTAGCTACGATTCCATGTCCTTCACAAGCATTCATTATTTACCATGTAACACAATTGTCATCAATGTTCTACAACAGAGCCATTACACTTTCTTTTCAGATATGTTAGACCAGCTTCCTGTAGATTGCTTCATCATATTGTCATCAGTAGCCAGATATTTCACCAAAAACTCACCATTTTCCGTTCAAAAATGTTCCATGTGAATGTCAGTTTCTTCAATTATGTCACTATTAGAATTCCACTTTTCTCTTCCTCTCTTGAATGAATAGTCCAGCAGTTTATGATTTATACAGTACAATAACCACCTGGTACCAGATACACAGTCACTGAATCAGAACTTTTGTATCTGCAATAAAAAAACATCTAAAAACAAATTTCACTTCTTTCAATCTCCCAAGCCAGTTTCCATTACATGGTCATCACATTTGCAATCAACTTTCATCAGATGTCCAGCCACTGTTGCTAGGTCATCAGTTTCTATTAACTGTCCTGCCAGTTGCCACCAACTCTATACCAGATGACCTACTACAACTGTTATTAGTTTCCATTGCACTTATGGACAGACTCATTAGATATCGAAGAGCCTAAAAATGAAGCAAAACAAACAACTTCATGTCTCCCAGCTCAGCAGTCAGTCAACAACTGTGGATGTCTAAAGACAGAGTCATCATAACTTTCATAATAATCATCAGTTGCATTCAATTACAATTGCAACAAGCTTTCATTAAATGTTCCATCACAAAGTTGCCATCAGTTAATAGTCAATGGTAAATATCATCCTCAGCAAGAAGAGAAAATACTTAAAAAGAGCTTGCTAATCTCCAGATGTTCAATCACTTTTGTCATCAGTCATCAGATGTTCCATCACTGCCACCATCAGTCATCAGATGTTCCATCACTGCCACCATCAGTCATCAGATGTTCCATCACTGCCACCATCAGTCATCAGATGTTCCATCACTGCCACCATCAGTCATCAGATGTTCCATCACTGCCACCATCAGTCATCAGATGTTTCATCACTGTCACCAGATGTTCCACCACTACCACCATCAGTGTCCAGATGTTCCACCAGTCTCCCGATGAACCATCACAGTTGCCATATGTTCCATCACTGTTGCATTCAATCTTCAGATGCTGCATCGCAGTTGCCAGCCTCCAGATACACCACCAGTGTCCAAATGTTCCATCACACATCTATCACCAGTTGGTTGTCTATTATAGATGTCATCGTCATCTGCAAAGGAAAATACTTTAAAGAAAGACTCACCAGTCTCCATTAGATGTTCCAATGCTGTTGCCACCAGTCCCCAAACGTTCCATCACAGTTGCCACCAGTCTCCAGACATTCCATCATAGTTGCCACCAGACGTTCCATCATAGTTGCCACCGGACGTTCCATCATAGTTGCCACCGGACGTTCCATCGCAGTTGCCACCAGTCTCCAGACGTTCCATCGCAGTTGCCACCAGTCTCCAGATGATCCACACAGTTGCCACTAGTTTCTTTTAGATATAAAAATGCCTGAAAATGAAGCAAAATGAGCCTTGTCTTTCTTCTGAAGTTACCAGTCCTTTGGATGTTTGTAGATGTTTACAACAGGTTCAATTTGTCACATTCTATCACAATTGCCAACAGCTTTCTTTAGATGTCCTGTCACCCATTTTACCAATTTCCAGTCAATGTTCAGTTCATCAGCAGCAGTTTCCATCGTATATTCCATCAGAAAATTAACAAGGAGATTCTACCAAATAGTTATCACCAACTTCTCAGAAATGTTCCATCACACAGACATCACCAGTCAATTGTCGATCACATCCTTATCTGCGAAAGAAAAACCTAAAAGAAAGACTTGCCAGTTCTCATTAGATGTTCCATCACAGCTGCCACCAGTTTCCAGATGTTCCTTCACAACTTTCATTTAACATTCCAGGGATGCCACCAGCTTCCATTGAATGTTCTACCAGTTGTCACAAGTCTTCATTTTGTTCCAGGACAGCTGCCACCAGTCCCCAATAGAAGTTCCATCACAGATGACATACACATGTGCAAAAGAAAATATCTGAAAAGAATTCCTCTTCTTTCACTTACATAAATTGGCAATGACTTGATAAATGAATCTCTTCCAAATGTCCAAATCATCAATAGTCATCACTGTGCTTTGTGGAGATTTTGTTAGCAGCTTTCATCAGGTTCTACCACACTTTCAACCAGTCTTTGGTATGTGTTCCATCACAGTAGTCACCATTCTCCAGAGGTTCTCTCAGTTGCCACCCATATCTGATTCATTAGGTTATCAAAAAGCCTGAAAATGAAACAGAATGAGTCACTTCTTTCATCTAATGTTATCAATCCTGTTGATATTTGTAGATGTTTAAGGCAGGTCCATCATAATCATTAGATGCATTCCATTGTAGTTGCATAAAACTTCCATTAGATGTCCTGACATCCATTTTACCATTTCCAGTAGATAATTTTCTATTAGCTAAGACCAGTCATCAAATAGATGTCACTTTTAACTGCAAAAGAAGCTATCTGAAAAAAGAAATGCACCAGTCTCCATTAGATGCTCTATCACAATTTCCACCAGCCAAATGTTTCATGACAGCTTTCACCAGTCTCCAGATGCTCCACTAAAGTTCATTAGGCATTTCAGAGATGTCATCAGCCTTCCTTATGTGTTCTATCAAAACTGACATCAGTCTCCATATGTTCCATCGCAGTTGCCACCAGATTCCATCAGAAGTTGCGTCGCAGTTGCCACCGGCTTCCAGATGATACACCACAGGTGTCACCAGTTTCATGTTGGACACATTACAGATGTAAATACAAAAGCCTGAAAATGAATCAACATGCACCATTTCTTTCCTCCTAAGTCACCAGTCTTGGTAACACTTGTAGATGTTCATGTCAGGGCAATCATAACTTTGGTAAGAATTAGTTGCATTCCATCTTAACTGCCAACAGCTTTTATTAGATGTTCTGTTAGTCAGCACTAGCCTCCACCAATTTGTCACAATATCTTCCATCCAACAGTTGTCACCTGTTGATTGTCAATTGCAGATGTCATCCCCATCTGCAAAAGAAAATACCTGAAAAGAAAATCACTTCTTTCCACCTCACAAATAGCTAATGATGAGCCAGTCTCTTCAATATATAAAGCTGTTTCAAATGTTCACAGATCTTCATGTTTCACAATAATCATCATTATGCTTTGCTTTTGTAAGCAAATTTCACTAGTCATTTCAGTGCTGTCATCACCTCCTATTAGATGTTCTACCACAGTTATCAGTCTCCATCACGTGCCACCACATTTGGCATCAGTAACCAGATGTTCCATCATTTTGTTTCCACCAGTTTTCAAATTTTCCATAAAGGTTGCCACCTGTCTCCTGTAGACATTCCATAACAGATGCCACTAGTTACCAGTAGAAGTTTCACCACACTTATCATTCTCATATGCAAAGTAAAGTACCTAAAAAGAACTCTTCTTTCAGTCACACAAATCAGCAATAACATGCCAGTCGTACCAAAATATAAAGCTGTGTCAGATGTTCAAATCATCAGCAGTGATCACGTTTCACAACAGACGTCAGTGTGCTATGTGAAGATTCTTTTGTTTGCAGCTTTAATTAGGCATTCTAGATCTGCCACCAGCATCATTAGATGTTCATCACAGTCGCCAACAATCTCGACGAAATGTTCCAACACAGTCGCCAGCAGTCTCCACAAGATGTTCCATCAGTCACCAGCAGTCTCCACGAGATGTTCCATCACAGTCGCCAGCAGTCTCCACAAGATGTTCCATCAGTCGCCAGCAGTCTCCACAAGATGTTCCATCAGTCTCCACGAGATGTTCCATCAGTCGCCAGCAGTCTTCACAAGATGTTCCATCAGTCGCCAGCAATCTCCACAAGATGTTCCATCAGTCTCCACGAGATGTGTCATCAGTCGCCAGCAGTCTCCACAAGATGTTCCATCAGTTGCCAGCAGTCTCCACGAGATGTGTCATCAGTCGCCAGCAGTCTCCACAAGATGTTCCATCAGTCGCCAGCAGTCTCCACAAGATGTTCCATCAGTCGCCAGCAGTCTCCACGAGATGTGTCATCAGTCGCCAGCAGTCTCCACAAGATGTTCCATCAGTCGCCAGCAGTCTCCACAAGATGTTCCATCAGTCACCAGCAGTTTCCACAAGATGTTCCCTCAGTCGCCAGCAGTCTCCACAAGATGTTCCATCAGTCTCCACGAGATGTTCCATCACAGTCGCCAGCAGTCTCTACGAGATGTTCCATCAGTCACCAGCAATCTCCACGGGATGTTCCATCACAGTCACCAGCAGTCTCCACAAGATGTTCCATCAGTCGCCAGCAGTCTCCACGAGATGTTCCATCAGTCGCCAGCAGTCTCCACAAGATGTTCCATCAGTCGCCAGCAGTCTCCACAAGACATTCCATCAGTCGCCAGCAGTCTCCACAAGACGTTCCATCAGTCGCCAGCAGTCTCCAGCAGTCTCCACAAGACGTTCCATCAGTCGCCAGCAGTCTCTACGAGATGTTCCATCACAGTCGCCAGCAGTCTCCACAAGGTGTTCCATCAGTCACCAGCAGTCTCCACAAGATGTTCCATCAGTCACCAGCAGTCTTCATGAGATATTCCATCACAGTCGCCAGCAGTCTCCACGAGATGTTCCATCAGTCACCAGCAGTCTCCACAAGACGTTCCATCAGTCGCCAGCAGTCTCTACGAGATGTTCCATCACAGTCGCCAGCAGTCTCCACAAGATGTTTCATCACAGTTGCCACTGACCTCCATGAGATTTTACACCAGCCTCCAGATGATCCAGTTGCCACCAGTTTTCATTACAAATATAAATAAAGCCTGAAAATGAAGCAAAACATACCACTTCTTTCCTTTTAAGTCATCAGTCCCTGTGAACATTTGTAGGGCAGGACAATCATAACTGTGGTAAGAACTGCATTCCATCAGAATGGCCAGCAGCTTTCATTCAGTGTTCTGTCACTTTTTTTGCCAAACCTCCACCATATAGCCACCATCAATGTCACAATTCTTCCATTATACAGTTGTCACCAGTGTCCTCTCATCTGCAAAATAAAATACCTGGAGATACTCACCTCTTTCAGTTTCACAATTTGGTAATGATCAGCCAGTCTTTTTCAATATATAAATCTATCTCAGAAGTTCAAATTATCACCATCACATTTCACAACAATCATCACTATGCTATACTGAGATTCTTTTGTAAGCAGCTTCTATTAAATCTTCTACCAGTTTTCACCAGCTTTCATCATGTTCCATCATAGTTGACACCAGTCACCAGATAGCCTGATACTTGCCATATCTCCATCGGATGGTCCATCCCAGTTGTCAATCTACAGATGTTACACCACAGTTGCAAATCTAAATCAGAAGTTCCACCACAATTGCCAGATCCATCATAACAACAATGAGTTGCATTCCATTCTAACTGCCACCAGCTTTCATCAGATGTCTGGTCACCCACCTCTCCATCCATTGTTCAATTACAGTTGTCACCTGTCTCCATCTGATGTTACATCACAGTTGCCAATCTCCATTAGATGTTTCACCACAGCTGCTAAATTCCAATCAGAATTATATACACAGTTGCCACCAGTTTCTTGTCTAATTCATTAGATAATAAAAAGCTTGAAATAAAGCAAAATGAGCCAACTCTTTCCTCCAAAGTTACCACTCCTGTCAACATTTGAATGTTATCCTCATCTGCAAAGTAAATACCTGTAAAGATAAAGTGACTTGTCTCTAGATATTTTTTCAGTTGCCACCATTCTTCGTAAGATGTTCCATCATCAGTTGACACCATTCTTCGTAAGATGTTCCATCAACAGTTGCCACCATTCTTTGTAAGATGTTCCATCAAGTTGCCACCATTCTTCGTAAGATGTTCCATCACAGTTGCCACCATTCTTCGTAAGATGCTCCATCACAGTTGGCACCAGTCTTCATTAGATGTTCCACAGTTGCCTCCAGTTTCTTATTTCTCCAATTAGACATACAAAAACGCCTGAAAATAAAGGAAATCAAACCACTTTTTCTTCCCAAGACACCAGTTTTGCAAACATTTGCAGATGTTTAAAAGTTCTATTAGTAGGCACCATCTTCCACTGCATTATCCATCAGACTATTTTCGTCACAGAGATTCCACCAAATTATCTGCAAAAGAAAAACTCACCCACAGTCTCTGCAATATATGAAGTTGTCTCAGCTGTTCAAGTCACCACCAGCCATCAAATTTCATAGTAGACTTCACTGTTGTACTTGGAGACTTGTTTTATGTATCATCCATCCACTGCCTAGACAAGATAAACCTGAAATCAAAAACAAAGCGTACCTCCACTTCCATCATGAGCTTGCCAACATCACTATTCACATGTTCCATTACAGCTGTCCGATGTTCCACAGTTGCAATCATTCTCCATTAGATATTCCACCCCAGTCACCACCAGTTTCCAGTAGATGTTCCATCACAATTGTCACTAGTCTGTCTATTGTTTGATCACAGTTGCCACTAGTCACCATTAGAAGTTCCTCCCTGTTGTTATCAGCAAACAGATGTCCAATCAGAGTTGCTACAAATTCCATCTCGCTTGCCATCAATTGTCATACGCTCTATCACATATGCCAATCTCCAGATGTTCCACTGTAATTGCCACTATCCTCCATTAGATGTTCCATTGCAGTTGTCACCAGTTCTCATCAGCCTCCATCAGGTGCACCATCCTAATTCCAGGAATTCTTCTTTGGATATTCATTCACAGATGCCACCCGCCTCCATCAGATCTTTCATCACAAATGTCTGTCCGCAGTTTGTCTCACCAATTTACACGTACTAAAAAAGCCTGAAAATCAAGGAAATCAAAACACTTCTTCCTTTCCAAGTCACCAGTCCTGTTAAATTCATAGATATTTAAAAGTAGGTCCATCATAACTTTGGTTGTAATCTAAACTTGCATTCCATGAAAATTGTCGTCACCCTTTTTACCAATTTCCAGTAAACAAATGTTCTGAAATGAAGCAAAATGAGCCAACTCTTCCCTCCAAAGTTACCACTCCTCTCAACATTTGAATGTTATCCTCATCTGCAAAGTAAATACCTGTAAAGATAAAGTGACTTGTCCCTAGATATTTTTTCAGTTGCCACCAGTCTTCGTAAGATGTTCCATAATCAGTTGACACCATTCTTCGTAAGATGTTCCATCACGGTTGCCACCATTCTTTGTAAGATGTTCCATCACGGTTGCCACCATTCTTTGTACGATGTTCCATCACAGTTGCCACCATTCTTTGTACGATGTTCCATCACAGTTGCCACCATTCTTTGTACGATGTTCCATCACAGTTGCCACCATTCTTTGTACGATGTTCCATCACAGTTGCCACCATTCTTTGTAAGATGTTCCATCACAGTTGCCACCATTCTTTGTACGATGTTCCATCACAGTTGCCACCATTCTTTGTACGATGTTCCATCACAGTTGCCACCATTCTTTGTAAGATGTTCCATCACAGTTGCCACCATTCTTTGTACGATGTTCCATCACAGTTGCCACCATTCTTCATAAGATGTTCCATCACAGTTGCTACCATTCTTTATAAGATGTTCCATCACGGTTGCCACCATTCTTCGTAAGATGTTCCATCACAGTTGCCATCATTCTTCGTAAGATGTTCCACCAAAGTTGCCACCATTCTTCGTAAGATGTTCCATCACAGTTGCCACCATTCTTTGTACGATGTTCCATCACAGTTGCCACCATTCTTCATAAGATGTTCCATCACAGTTGCTACCATTCTTTGTAAGATGTTCCATCACGGTTGCCACCATTCTTCATAAGATGTTCCATCACAGTTGCTACCATTCTTTGTAAGATGTTCCACCAAAGTTGCCACCATTCTTCGTAAGATGTTCCATCACAGTTGCCGCCAGCCTCCATCAGATGTACCATCATAGTTGCCACCAACCTCCATCAGACGTACCGTAACAGTTGCCACCAATCTCCTTCAAATATTCCATCATAGTTGGCACCAGTCTTCATTAGATATTCCACAGTTGCCTCCAGTTTCTTGTTTCACCAGTCACAAGGACGATAAAGCCTGAAAATCAAGGCAATCAAACCACATTTTTCTTCCCAAGTCACCAGTCCTGTTAACATTTGCAGTTGTATATAAGCAGGAATCTAAATTTGTATTCTATGAAAACTGCCAACAGCCTTTCTACCATTTTTCCAGTACATAAATGTTCTATTAGTAAGCACCATCTTCCACTGTGTTATCCATCAGACAATTTTCCACAAAGAAACTCCAAGCAGTTTTCACCAATTGGCTGTCAATTCCAGATGTTATTCTTATCTGCAAAAGAAAACATCTGAAAAGAAAAACTCACCTCTTCTTTCAGTGTCGCAAGTCAGCAATGATAAGCTAGTCTCTGCAATATACTAAGTTGTCTCAGATGTTCAAATCACCATCAACTTCTCCAGAGTCTCTACCATTTTCTGTTAGACAGTTGCCACCAATTTCCATTAGATGTTCCATTGCAGTTCACCACAGATTCAAATCTCCACTAGAAGCTCCAAAGTTGTCACAAGTTTGTCTGACTTGTTAGATTCCAAAAAGCCTGAAATTAAGCAAAACAAACCACTTCTTTCTTCCAAAGTCAACCAGTCAACATTTGCAGATGTCCACCAACTTTCATTACATGGTCTGTCCCCTTTTTGTTAGTTTCCAGTAGACTGTTCTATCAGTAAGCATCAACTACTGTAGTACATCCTACCAGACAATTATCCTCAAGCAGACTCTACCATATAGTTATCAATTTGTCACAAATATTCCATTAGGGAATTCTCACCAGCTGGTTGTTAATTACAGATGTTATCCTTATCTATGGAAGAAAAGCTCACCTCTTCTTTCAGTCTCACAATTGAGCAATGATGAACCACATTCTCTTCAATATATAAAGCTGTCTCAGAAGTTCATAAATCCTCAACCATCATGTTTCACAATAGACATCACTGTGCTATGTTGAGGTTCTCTTGTAAGCAGCTTTCATTAGATATTTCAACCAGCTTCCATGAGATGTTCTACAACACTTGCCACTAGTCTTCATGTTCCACAGTTGCCAGTCACCATCAATCTCCAGATGTTCAATAAGTTGGCATCAGCTTCCTGATAATCCATCATAATCATCACTAGTTCCTTGTCCAACTCATTAAATATGAAAATGTCTGAAAACAAAGCAAAAGAAACCACTTCTTTCCTCCTAATTTACCAGTCTTGTTGACATTTGTAGATGATCACGTCAGGACAGTAATAACTTTGGTAACAATTAGTTGCATTCCATCACAAGTGCAAACAGATTTCATTAGATATTCTACTGGTCAGCACTAGCTTCCTCCAATTCATCATGAATCTTCTATCACATAGTTATCACAAGTTGGTTGTCTGCAGATGTGATCCTTATCTGCAACAGAAAATATCTCAAAAGCAAAACTCACCTCTTCTTTCAATCTCACTAATTGGTGATGATGAGTCAGTCTCCTCGATAGATGAAGCTGTTCCAGAAGTCCAGATCATCATGTCTCATGGTAGACACCACTAAGCTTATACAGTGATTCTTTTCTAAGCAGCTCTCATTAGGCATTCAGACTTGTCACCAGAATCCATTAGTAGTTCTGCCACATTTGTCACCAGTCTGTCATTCCTTTTCCACAGTTGCATCCAGTGTCCGTCAGACGGTTCCTCACCATTTCCACTGCAATTGCCGATATCTATTAGATGCTCCTCTAGTTACCATTTATAATCTGATGTTCCATCACAGTTGCCATCAATTTGCAGATGCTCTGTCACAGCAGCCATCAGTCTTCTTCACGATACCACCAGCTTCTTGTCCGATTCATTAGATATTGAAAAATCTGAAAATGAAGTAAAATGAGCGACCTCTTTCCTCCTAAGTTATTGGTCCTGTCCGCATTTGATGTCATCTTCATTTGCAAACGAAAATACTTGAGAAGACAAAGTGATCAGTCTCCAGATGTTACATCATGGTTGGTACCCATCTTCAGACGTTACATCACGGTTGCCACCATTCACCATCATATGTTCCATCACAGTTGCCACCAGTCACCATCAGATGTTCCATCACAGTTGCCACCAGTCACCATCAGATGTTCCATCACAGTTGCCACCAGTCACCATCAGATGTTCCATCACAGTTGTCACCAGTCACCATCAGATGTTCCATCACAGTTGCCACCAGTCACCATCAGATGTTCCATCACAGTTGCCACCAGTCACCATCAGATGTTCCGTCACAGTTGCCACCAGTCACCATCAGATGTTCCGTCAGTTGCCACCAGTCACCATCAGATGTTCCATCAGTTGCTACCAATCATCATCAGATGTTCCGTCATAGTTGCCACCAGTCACCATCAGATGTTCCATCACAGTTGCCACCAGTCACCATCAGATGTTCCATCACAGTTGCCACCAGTCACCATCAGATGTTTCATCACAGTTGCCACCAGTCACCATCAGATGTTCCGTCATACAGTTGTCGCCAGTTAGTTGTCACTTACAGACATCATTCTTTTCTGCAAAAGAAAACCTCAGAAAACAAAAACTCACCTCATTCAGTCTCACAAATCAGCAATGGGGAGTCATAGTCTCTGCAATATACATAGTTGCCTCAAACGCTCAAATCATCGTCAGCCATCAAGTTTCATCGTTCGCATCATTGAGGTACTTGGAGTTTCTTTTGTGTTACCATCACTCAACAACCGTCAAATACTGGACAAATGAGAATAGGCCTGAAATTCAAACAAAATATACCTCCACTTCTATCATTAGCTTGGCAACATCATTCTTTGCACGTTCCATTACAGCTGCCACTAGATGTTCCACATACAATTGCCACGTCCATTGTAGTCTCTATGAGAAGTTATGATGAGCCACATTCTCTTCAACATATAAAGCTTTCTCAAAGTTGACAAATCAACAACCATCATGTTTTACAACGTCCCATCAAAGTTACCAGTCTCCATCAGATGTTCTAAAGTTGCTATCAGTCTCCGGATGTTGAATAAGACTTGCCAGTATCCAAATGGTCAATCAGTCAACACTACTCTCCAGATGATCCACCATAGTTGCCACTAGTTCCTTGTCCAACTCATTAAATATGAAAATGTCTGAAAACAAAGCAAAAGAAACCACTTCTTTCCTCCTAATTTACCAGTCTTGTTGACATTTGTAGATGATCACGTCAGGACAGTAATAACTTTGGTAACAATTAGTTGCATTCCATCACAAGTGCAAACAGATTTCATTAGATATTCTACTGGTCAGCACTAGCTTCCTCCAATTCATCATGAATCTTCTATCACATAGTTATCACAAGTTGGTTGTCTGCAGATGTGATCCTTATCTGCAACAGAAAATATCTCAAAAGCAAAACTCACCTCTTCTTTCAATCTCACTAATTGGTGATGATGAGTCAGTCTCCTCGATAGATGAAGCTGTTCCAGAAGTCCAGATCATCATGTCTCATGGTAGACACCACTAAGCTTATACAGTGATTCTTTTCTAAGCAGCTCTCATTAGGCATTCAGACTTGTCACCAGAATCCATTAGTAGTTC
Organism: Octopus bimaculoides; assembly: GCF_046866305.1. Classification (NCBI taxonomy): domain Eukaryota; kingdom Metazoa; phylum Mollusca; class Cephalopoda; order Octopoda; family Octopodidae; genus Octopus; species Octopus bimaculoides. The sequence goes on along the minus strand of NC_142947.1, from coordinate 34,725,734 downwards.
TGCCACATTTGTCACCAGTCTGTCATTCCTTTTCCACAGTTGCATCCAGTGTCCGTCAGACGGTTCCTCACCATTTCCACTGCAATTGCCGATATCTATTAGATGCTCCTCTAGTTACCATTTATAATCTGATGTTCCATCACAGTTGCCATCAATTTGCAGATGCTCTGTCACAGCAGCCATCAGTCTTCTTCACAGATACCACCAGCTTCTTGTCCGATTCATTAGATATTGAAAAATCTGAAAATGAAGTAAAATGAGCGACCTCTTTCCTCCTAAGTTATTGGTCCTGTCCGCATTTGATGTCATCTTCATTTGCAAACGAAAATACTTGAGAAGACAAAGTGATCAGTCTCCAGATGTTACATCATGGTTGGTACCCATCTTCAGACGTTACATCACGGTTGCCAGCATTCACCATCATATGTTCCATCACAGTTGCCACCAGTCACCATCAGATGTTCCATCACAGTTGCCACCAGTCACCATCAGATGTTCCATCACAGTTGCCACCAGTCACCATCAGATGTTCCATCACAGTTGCCACCAGTCACCATCAGATGTTCCATCACAGTTGCCACCAGTCACCATCAGATGTTCCATCACAGTTGCCACCAGTCACCATCAGATGTTCCATCACAGTTGCCACCAGTCACCATCAGACGTTCCATCACAGTTGCCACCAGTCACCATCAGATGTTCCGTCACAGTTGCCACCAGTCACCATCAGATGTTCCGTCAGTTGCCACCAGTCACCATCAGATGTTCCATCAGTTGCTACCAATCATCATCAGATGTTCCGTCATAGTTGCCACCAGTCACCATCAGATGTTCCATCACAGTTGCCACCAGTCACCATCAGATGTTCCATCACAGTTGCCACCAGTCACCATCAGATGTTCCATCACAGTTGCCACCAGTCACCATCAGATGTTCCGTCATACAGTTGTCGCCAGTTAGTTGTCACTTACAGACATCATTCTTTTCTGCAAAAGAAAACCTCAGAAAACAAAAACTCACCTCATTCAGTCTCACAAATCAGCAATGGGGAGTCATAGTCTCTGCAATATACATAGTTGCCTCAAACGCTCAAATCATCGTCAGCCATCAAGTTTCATCGTTCGCATCATTGAGGTACTTGGAGTTTCTTTTGTGTTACCATCACTCAACAACCGTCAAATACTGGACAAATGAGAATAGGCCTGAAATTCAAACAAAATATACCTCCACTTCTATCATTAGCTTGGCAACATCATTCTTTGCACGTTCCATTACAGCTGCCACTAGATGTTCCACATACAATTGCCACGTCCATTGTAGTCTCTATGAGAAGTTATGATGAGCCACATTCTCTTCAACATATAAAGCTTTCTCAAAGTTGACAAATCAACAACCATCATGTTTTACAACGTCCCATCAAAGTTACCAGTCTCCATCAGATGTTCTAAAGTTGCTATCAGTCTCCGGATGTTGAATAAGACTTGCCAGTATCCAAATGGTCAATCAGTCAACACTACTCTCCAGATGATCCACCATAGTTGCCACTAGTTCCTTGTCCAACTCATTAAATATGAAAATGTCTGAAAACAAAGCAAAAGAAACCACTTCTTTCCTCCTAATTTACCAGTCTTGTTGACATTTGTAGATGATCACGTCAGGACAGTAATAACTTTGGTAACAATTAGTTGCATTCCATCACAAGTGCAAACAGATTTCATTAGATATTCTACTGGTCAGCACTAGCTTCCTCCAATTCATCATGAATCTTCTATCACATAGTTATCACAAGTTGGTTGTCTGCAGATGTGATCCTTATCTGCAACAGAAAATATCTCAAAAGCAAAACTCACCTCTTCTTTCAATCTCAATAATTGGTGATGATGAGTCAATCTCTTCGATAGATGAAGCTGTTCCAGAAGTCCAGATCATCATGTCTCATGGTAGACACCACTAAGCTTATACAGTGATTCTTTTCTAAGCAGCCATCAGTCGTCTTCACAGATACCACCAGCTTCTTGTCTGATTCATTAGATTTTGAAAAGCCTGAAAATGAATTAAAATGAGCGACCTCTTTCCTCCTAAGTTATTGGTCCTGTCAACATTTGATGTCATCCTCATTCGCAAACGAAAATACTTGAGAAGAGAAAGTGATCAGTCTCCATAAGTTACATCACGGTTGGTACCCATCTCCAGACATTACACCATGGCTGACACCAGTCTCCATCAGAAGATTCTATTACAGTTTCGAGCAGACTATCGAATGTTCTATCACAGTGGCCACCAGTCACCATCAGATGTTCCGTCACAGTTCCTACCAGTCACCATCAGATGTTCCGTCACAGTTGCCACCAGTCACCATCAGTTGCTACCAATCACCATCAGATGTTCCATCAGTCGCCACCAGTCACCATCAGATGTTCCATCACAGTTGCCACCAGTCACCATCAGATGTTCCGTCACAGTTGCCACCGGTCACCATCAGATGTTCCATCACAGTTGCCACCGGTCACCATCAGATGTTCCATCACAGTTGCCACCAGTCACCATCACAGTCGCCACCGGTCACCATCGGATGTTCCGTCACAGTTGCCACCAGTCACCATCAGATGTTCCATCACAGGTGCCTCACAGTTGCTACCAGTCTCCAGATGTTCCATTGAAGATGCGTCCAGTTTGTCTCACCAATCACAAACAAAAAAGCATGAACATGAAGGTAAGGTGAACCACTTCTTTCTACCCAAGTCATCAGTTCTGGTAGTAATCTTAACTTGCATTCCATGAAAATTGCTAACAGCATTTTCTACCAGTTTCCAGTAAATAAATGTTGTATTAGTAGGCACCAGCATTATCCATCAGAAAATTCTACTAAAGAGTCACCACCAATGTCACAAATCTTCTGTCATACAGCTGTCTCCAGTTAGTTGTCACTTACAGAGGTCATCCTTCTCTGCAAAAGAAAACCTCAGAAAACAAAAACTCACCTCATTCAGTCTCACAAATCAGCAATGGGGAGGCATAGTCTCTGCAATATACATAGTTGCCTCAAACGTTCAAATCATCATCAGCCATCAAGTTTCATCATAAGCATCATTGAGGTACTTGGAGTTTCTTTTGTGTTACCATCATTCGACAACCGTCAAATACTGGACAAATGAGAATAGGCCTGAAATTCAAACAAAATGTACCTCCACTTCTATCATGAGCTTGACAACATCACTCTTTGCACGTTCCATTACAGCTGTCACTAAATGTTCCACAGATTCTACCATTTTCTGTTAGACGTTCTATCACAGCTACCAAAGATTCGAGTAGATGTTCTGTCACAGTTGCCACAAGCATCCATAGGATGCTCCACCAGATATCAGTCTCCATGAGAATTTATGTAGTCGTCACAAGTTCCTTGTTTGATGTATTAGATACCAAAAAGCCTGAAAATAAAGCAAAACAAAACACTTCTTTCCTCCAAAGTTGCCAGCCAACATTTGCAGATGTCCAAATGCATGTCCACAGTAGCTACAATAATAATAATTAGTTGACTTCCATCACACATGTTCCATCCAAAAGTTGTCACCAGTTGGTTGTCAAATACAGATGTCAACCTCATCTACAGAAGAAAAACTCACCTCTTCTTTCAGTCTCACGATTGAACAATGATGAGCCACATTCTCTTCAACATATAAAGCTTTCTCAAAGTTGACAAATCAACAACCATCATGTTTTACAATATCCCATCAAAGTTACCAGTCTCCATCAGATGTTCTAAAGTTGCTATCAGTCTCCGGATGTTGAATAAGACTTGCCAGTATCCAAATGGTCAATCAGTCAACATTACTCTCCAGATGATCCACCATAGTTGCCACTAGTTCCTTGTCCAACTCATTAAATATGAAAATGTCTGAAAACAAAGCAAAAGAAACCACTTCTTTCTTCCTAATTTACCAGTCTTGTTGACATTTGTAGATGATCACGTCAGGACAGTAATAACTTTGGTAACAATTAGTTGCATTCCATCACAAGTGCAAACAGATTTCATTAGATATTCTACTAGTCACCACTAGCTTCCTCCAATTCATCATGAATCTTCTATCACATAGTTATCACAAGTTGTTTGTCTGCAGATGTGATCCTTATCTGCAAAACAAAAAAATCTCAAAAGCAAAACTAACCTCTTCTTTCAATCTCACTAGTGATGAGTCAGTCTCTTTGATAGATGAAGCTGTTCCAGAAGTCCAGATCATCATGTCTCATGGTAGACACCACTCAGCTTATACAGTGATTCTTTTCTAAGCAGCATTCATTAGGCATTCTGACTTGTCACCAGAATCCATTAGTAGTTCTGCCACATTTGTCACCAGTCTGTCATTCCTTTTCCACACAGTTGCATCCAGTGTCCGTCAGACGGTTCCTCACCATTTCCACTGCAATTGCCGATATCTATTAGATGCTCCTCTAGTTACCATTTATAATCTGATGTTCCATCACAGTTGCCATCAATTTGCAGATGCTCCGTCACAGCAGCCATCAGTCTTCTTCACAGATACCACCAGCTTCTTGTCTGATTCATTAGATTTTGAAAAGCCTGAAAATGAAGTAAAATGAGCCTCTTTCCTCCTAAGTTATTGGTCCTGTCAACACTTGATGTCATCCTCATTTGCAAACGAAAATACTTGAGAAGAGAAAGTGATCAGTCTCCAGAAGTTACATCACGGTTGGTACCCATCTTCAGATGTTACACCATGGCTGACACCAGTCTCCATCAGAAGATTCTATTACAGTTTTGAGCAGACTATCGAATGTTCCATCACAGTGGCCAACAGTCACCATCAGATGTTCCGTCACAGTTCCCACCAGTCACCATCAGATGTTCCATCAGTTGCTACCAATCACCACCAGTCACCATCAGATGTTCCATCACAGGTGCCTCACAGTTGCTACCAGTCTCCAGATGTTCCATTGAAGATGCGTCCAGTTTGTCTCACCAATCACAAACAAAAAAGCATGAACATGAAGGTAAGGTGAACCACTTCTTTCTACCCAAGTCATCAGTTCTGGTAGTAATCTTAACTTGCATTCCATGAAAATTGCTAACAGCATTTTCTACCAGTTTCCAGTAAATAAATGTTGTATTAGTAGGCACCAGCATTATCCATCAGAAAATTCTACCAAAGAGTCACCACCAATGTCACAAATCTTGTCATACAGCTGTCTCCAGTTAGTTGTCACTTACAGAGGTCATCCTTCTCTGCAAAAGAAAACCTCAGAAAACAAAAACTCACCTCATTCAGTCTCACAAATCAGCAATGGGGAGTCATAGTCTCTGCAATATACATAGTTGCCTCAAACGCTCAAATCATCGTCAGCCATCAAGTTTCATCGTAAGCATCATTGAGGTACTTGGAGTTTCTGGACAAATACTGGACAAATGAGAATAGGCCTGAAATTCAAACAAAATGTACCTCCACTTCTATCATGAGCTTGACAACATCACTCTTTGCACGTTCCATTACAGCTGTCACTAAATGTTCCACAGATTCTACCATTTTCTGTTAGACGTTCTATCACAGCTACCAAAGATTCGAGTAGATGTTCTGTCACAGTTGCCACAAGCATCCATAGGATGCTCCACAAGATATCAGTCTCCATGAGAAGTTATGTAGTCGTCACAAGTTTCTTGTTTGATGTATTAGATACCAAAAAGCCTGAAAATAAAGCAAAACAAAACACTTCTTTCCTCCAAAGTTGCCAGCCAACATTTGCAGATGTCCAAATGCATGTCCACAGTAGCTACAATAATAATAATTAGTTGACTTCCATCACACATGTTCCATCCAAAAGTTGTCACCAGTTGGTTGTCAATTACAGATGTCATCCTCATCTACAGAAAAAAAAATACTTGAAGAAAAACTCACCTCTTCTTTCAGTCTCACGATTGAACAATGAGCCACATTCTCTTCAACATATAAAGCTTTCTCAAAGTTGACAAATCAACAACCATCATGTTTTACAATGTCCCATCAAAGTTACCAGTCTCCATCAGATGTTCTAAAGTTGCTATCAGTCTCCGGATGTTGAATAAGACTTGCCAGTATCCAAATGGTCAATCAGTCAAAACTACTCTCCAGATGATCCACCATAGTTGCCACTAGTTCCTTGTCCAACTCATTAAATATGAAAATGTCTGAAAACAAAGCAAAAGAAACCACTTCTTTCTTCCTAATTTACCAGTCTTGTTGACATTTGTAGATGATCACGTCAGGACAGTAATAACTTTGGTAACAATTAGTTGCATTCCATCACAAGTGCAAACAGATTTCATAAGATATTCTACTGGTCAGCACTAGCTTCCTCCAATTCATCATGAATCTTCTATCACATAGTTATCACAAGTTGGTTGTCTGCAGATGTGATCCTCATCTGCAACAGAAAATATCTCAAAAGCAAAACTCACCTCTTCTTTCAATCTCACTAATTGGTGATGATGAGTCAGTCTCTTCGATAGATGAAGCTGTTCCAGAAGTCCAGATCATCATGTCTCATGGTAGACACCACTAAGCTTATACAGTGATTCTTTTCTAAGCAGCTCTCATTAGGCATTCAGACTTGTCACCAGAATCCATTAGTATTTCTGCCACATTTGTCACCAGTCTTGTCATTCCTTTTCCACAGTTGCAAGTGTCCGTCAGACGGTTCCTCACCATTTCCACTGCAATTGCCGATATCTGCTCCTCCAGTTACCATTTATAATCTGATGTTCCATCACAGTTGCCATCAATTTGCAGATGCTCCGTCACAGCAGCCATCAGTCTTCTTCACAGATACCACCAGCTTCTTGTCTGATTCATTAGATATTGAAAAGCCTGAAAATGAAGTAAAATGAGCGACCTCTTTCCTCCTAAGTTATTGGTCCTGTCAACACTTGATGTCATCCTCATTTGCAAACAAAAATACTTGAGAAGAGAAAGCGATAAGTCTTCAGAAGTTATATCACGGTTGGTACCCATCTCCAGACATTACACCATGGCTGACACCAGTCTCCATCAGAAGATTCTATTACAGTTTCCAGCAGACTATCGAATGTTCCATCACAGTGGCCACCAGTCACCATCAAATTTTCCATCAGTTGCTACCAATCAATATCAGATGTTCCATGACAGTTCCTACCAGTCACCATCAGATGTTCCGTCACAGTTGCCCACCAGTCACCATCAAATTTTCCATCAGTTGCTACCAATCAATATCAGATGTTCCGTGACAGTTCCTACCAGTCACCATCAGATGTTCCGTGACAGTTGCCACCAGTCACCATCAGATGTTCCGTGACAGTTGCCACCAGTCACCATCAGATGTTCCGTCACAGTTGCCACCAGTCACCATCAGATGTTCCGTCACAGATGCCACCAGTCACCATCAGATGTTCCGTCACAGTTGCCACCAGTCACCATCAGATGTTCCGTCACAGTTGCCACCAGTCACCACCAGATGTTCCGTCACAGTTGCCACCAGTCACCATCAGATGTTCCGTCACAGTTGCCACCAGTCACCATCAGATGTTCCGTCACAGTTGCCACCAGTCACCATCAGATGTTCCGTCACCATCAGATGTTCCGTCACAGTTGCCACCAGTCACCATCAGATGTTCCGTCACAGATGCCACCAGTCACCAACAGATGTTCCGTCACAGTTGCCACCAGTCACCATCAGATGTTCCGTCACAGTTGCCACCAGTCACCACCAGATGTTCCGTCACAGTTGCCACCAGTCACCATCAGATGTTCCGTCACAGTTGCCACCAGTCACCATCAGATGTTCCGTCACAGTTGCCACCAGTCACCATCAGATGTTCCGTCACAGTTGCCACCAGTCACCATCAGATGTTCCGTCACAGTTGCCACCAGTCACCATCAGATGTTCCGTCACAGTTGCCACCAGTCACCATCAGATGTTCCGTCACAGTTGCCACCAGTCACTATCAGATGTTCCATCACAATTGCTACCAGTCTCCATCAGATGTTCCATCGAAGATGTGTCCAGTTTGTCTCACCAATCACAAACATGAAAGTGAACCACTTCTTTCTACCCAAGTCACCAGTTCTGGTAGTAATCTTATCTTGCATTCCATGAAAATCGCCAACAGCCATTTCTACCAAATTCCAGTAAATGAATGTTCTATTAGTAGGCACCACCTTCTACAGCATTACCCACCAGTCAATTCTCCTTATGAAGATTCCACCAAAGTGTCACCACCAACATCACAAATCTAGGTTACAGCTGTCTCCAGTTAGTTGTCAATTACAGAGGTCATCCTTCTCTGCAAAAGAAAACCTCAGAAAAGAAAAACTCACCTGTTCAGTCTCTGCAATATACAAAGTTGCCTAAGACGTTCAAATCATCATCAGCCATCAAATTACACAGTGAACATCATTGAGGTAATAGGAATTTTTCTTGTGTTACCATCATGCGTCAACCACCAAATACTGGACAAATGAGAATAAGCCTGAAATTCAAGCACAATGCATCTCCACTTCTATCATGAGCTTGGCAACATCACCATTTGCACGTTCCATTACAGCTGTCACTAGACGTTTCACAGTTTCTACTATTTTCCATTAGATCTTTCATAGTTGTTCATATCACAGTTGCCACAAGTGTCCACTACAGATGCCAGTCTCCATTAGAAGCTCCAAAGTTGTCACAAGTTTGTCTGACTCAAGATACCAAAAATCCTGAAAATGAAACAAAACGAAACACCACTTCCCTCCAAAGTCACCAATGTTGACATTCAAACGCATGTCCACAATAACTTCGATAATAATCAGTCACCAACCTTCAATACATGGTCTGTCTCCTTTTTGCCAATTTGCAGTAGTAGATTTGTTCTATTTGCCAGACATCAGCTTATACAATACATCCCACCAGACAAGTATCCTCAAGATTCTATCATGCAGTTACCATCAATTTATCACAAATATTCCATTCTCACCAGCTGGTTGTTAATTACAGATGTCATCCTCATGTGCAGAAAAGAAAATACTAGAGAAGAAAAAACCTTACCCCTTTCAGTCTCACAATTCGGCAATGATGAACCAGTCTCTTCAACATATAAAGTCATCTCAGAATTTCACATATCACCAACCATCAGGTTTCACATTAGACATCACTATGTTGAGGTTCTTTTGTAAGCAGCTTTCATTAGATATTTCAGAGCAGTTACCCCAGCCTCCATCAGATGTTCTATGCTAGTTACCAGTTTTCATAATATGCTCCATCACAGTTGCCAAAGTTGCTATCAGTCTCCAGTTCAATTACAGTTGTCATCAGTCTTCAGCCATCATTATATATGTTCCATCACGTTTGCCACTAGTCTTTGTCATATGTTGTATCACACTTGCCACCAGTCTCCGTCAGATGTTCCACTGCAGTTGCCACCATCTTCTTTGCCGTCAATTTGCAGATGCCCCATCACCAATGCCAGTCTCCATCAGGCATTCCATCACAGATGCCAGTTTCTTGTCCGTTTCATTAGATATTAAAAAGCCTGAAAATGAAACAAAATGAGCCACCTCTTTCCTCCTAAGTTACCAGTCCTGTCAACATTTGATGTCATCCTTATCTGCAAAAGAAAATTTTATGGAGAAAAAAAAAAGCCAGTCTTCAGGTGGTTTTTCAGTTGCCATTAGTTGTTCTATCACCATTGCAACCAGTGTCCACAACAGTTGCCAAACACTTCCAGATGTCCCATCACAACTACCAGATGTTCTATCACAGCAGCCACCTGTCTCTATGTTGAATCGAAGCTGCAACCAGTCTAACATATTCCATCACAGTTGCCACTAGTCTCCATCAGATGTTCCATCACAACTGCCACCAGTCTCCATTTGATGTTCTATGAATGTTGTCTCCAGTTTCTTGTCTCACCGTAATGTACTACGGATGAAAAAAGCCCAAAAATCTAGGAAATGAAAGCACTTTTTCCTTGCCAAGTCACCAGTTCTGTTAACAGACATTTAAATGCACGTCCAACATAACTTTCGTAGTATTCTTAATTTGCATTCCATGAAAATTGCCAACAGCCTTCTACCAATTTCCAGTAAATAAATGTTCTATTAGTAAGCACCATATTTTACTGCATATCCATCAGACAATTTTCTTCATGAAGATTGCATCAGTCACCACCAATGTCACAAATCTTCCATCATACAGCTGTCTCCAGATAGTTGTCAATTATAGATGTCATACTTTTCTGCAAAAGAAAACCACACAAAAGAGAAACTCACCTCTTCTCTCACAAATCAGCAATGAGCCACCGTCTGCAATATACAAAGTTGCCTCAAATGTTCCAATCATCACCAACCATCAAGTTTCATAGTAAACATCATCAAGGTACTTCCTTCCACTTCTTTCTTCCAAAGTCAACATTTGCAGTAGTCCAAAGGCAGGTCCACCATAACTTTAATAATTAGTTGCATCCCAACACAATTGCTACTAATCTCTTTTACATGTTCCCTTTTTGCCAATTTCCAGTAGACTATGTTCTATTAGAAGTCATCAGCTTCCATACTATATCCACTAGACAATTATCAAGGAGATTCTACAATCCTCATCTGCAAAAGAAAATATCTGAAAAGAAAAACTCACCTTATTTTTCCCAGTTCCAAAAATCAACATGTATGAATCATTTCAGTTGTATGTGGAAATTCTTTTGTTAGCAGCTTCCCTAATGCAAGAATTGTAATCAGCTGTCATAAACATTGTATCAGTTGCCACCAGTCTGAAGATGTTCCATCGCAGTCGCCACCAGTCTGAAGATGCTCCATCGCAGTCGCCACCAGTCTGAAGATGCTCCATTGCAGTCGCCACCAGTCTGAAGATGCTCCATCGCAGTCGCCACCAGTCTGAAGATGCTCCATCGCAGTCGCCACCAGTCTGAAGATGCTCCATCGCAGTCGCCACCAGTCTGAATATGTTCCATCGCAGTCTCCATGAGATGTTCCATCAGTCGCCACCAGTCAGAAGACGTTCCATCGCAGTCGCCACCAGTCAGAAGATGTTCCATCGCAGTCGCCACCAGTCAGAAGATGTTCCATCGCAGTCGCCACCAGTCAGAAGATGTTCCATTGCAGTCGCCACCAGTCTGAAGATGTTCCATCAGTCACCACCAGTCTGAAGAAGTTCCATCGCAGTCTCCACCAGTCTGAAGATGTTCCATCACAGTCTCCATGAGATGTTCCATCAGCCGCCACCAGTCTGAAGATGTTCCATCGCAGTCTCCATGAGATGTTTCATCAGTCGACACCAGTCTGAAGAAGTTCCATCGCAGTCTCCACTAGTCTGAAGATGTTCAATCACAGTCTCCATGAGATGTTCCATCAGTCTCCACCAGTCTGAAGAAGTTCCAGCGCAGTCACCACCAGTCTGAAGATGTTCCATCGCAGTCTCCATGAGATGTTCCATCAGTCTCCACCAGTCTGAAGATGTTCCATCGCAGTCTCCACCAGTCTGAAGATGTTCCATCGCAGTTGCCACCAGTCAGAAGATGTTCCATTGCAGTCGCCACCAGTCTGAAGATGTTCCATCAGTCTCCACCAGTCTGAAGATGTTCCATCACAGTCTCCATGAGATGTTCCATCAGCCGCCACCAGTCTGAAGATGTTCCATCGCAGTCTCCATGAGATGTTTCATCAGTCGACACCAGTCTGAAGAAGTTCCATCGCAGTCTCCACTAGTCTGAAGATGTTCAATCACAGTCTCCATGAGATGTTCCATCAGTCTCCACCAGTCTGAAGAAGTTCCAGCGCAGTCACCACCAGTCTGAAGATGTTCCATCGCAGTCTCCATGAGATGTTCCATCAGTCTCCACCAGTCTGAAGATGTTCCATCGCAGTTGCCACCAGTCTGATGATGTTCCATCGCAGTTGCCACCAGTCTGAAGTTCCATCATTTGCCAGATGTAACACCAGTTTCTTGTCTGACTCATTAGGTAGTACCAGCTTCCATTGTATATCCAGTTATCAAGGGGATTCCACCATATTGTCACAAATGTTCCATCAGTTGGTTGTGAATTCATTTTCCCACTCACAAGTAGACATTAACAGCCAACAATCAATGTTACTACATAATGCAGCAGAGAAACAGCTGACTAGATGCACAAGTTTCTAAACCATCATAGGACATCTGAAAAAAAAAAACAAAAAACTCACCTTTTCCACCAAACCAGCAATGTCCAAGAGCCTCCTCTTGCTGTTGTCTCTCAGGGCATATCCATCATCACATTGGAAAGAAATTAGACATATCCCGTAAGAACTGTTAGCCTTCAGTGGATGCTGTCAGTTTTCACCAGCTTCTAAACGTTCCACCTGTCACTAGTTTTCACTTTTTGTCCCCCAGTTCTCACCATAGATCCCATTCTCCTTTTCACAATCAGTAGATGCAGTTTCATTTCCTCCCCTGATGTATACATTGACAACTGACAATCATTGTTTCTGAACCATACAGTAAACACCTGGTGCCAAATAAATTCCCACACCACAAAATATCTAAAAGAAAACCTGAGGAAAAAAAGATAGTACCTATTCTTTCCATGTGATAAATCAGCAAATACAAGCGGAGTCAGATGCTTGAAACAACCTCATGTACAATTCATCTTGTTAACATTACCAACTGATTTTCAAAAGTGAGTCATACTACAAGAACCTGTAAAGGAAACTTAAACCATAACTGGAGATACCTTAAGGGAAGTCCATCATATAGTTGGTATTAAACGTCAGTCAGACCTTTATCAGCTACCGTTAGATGCTATTAGTTTTCACCAGAAGTCTTATTCTTATTTCATGTAGATATCAGTGATTGATCAGCAACAAACCTGAAAATGAACCAAAATAAACCTCCACTTTTCACCTCTAGTCACCATTAATCAGTCAATATCTTATCTCAGAGCAGGTGCATCATAATGCTGATACTGTTACACCCATTCCTTTATTTCGTAAATCATGCTGTAATTTTTGTAATAGGTATTCATTAACAGAGAAGTTCTTATCCACGAATGTAGTTTCCTTAGATAATCTAAGGTTAAAAAAAAATGCAGCAGTTTCCTTAGATAATCTAAGGTTTAAAAAAAAATGCAGCAGTTTCCTTAGATAATCTAAGGTTTAAAAAAAAAATGCAGTTCATATGCAATCACAACGCTTACAAAAAAACTCGTTTTAAACAGTGAAAATGAATTTGCCACTCAATATACCTGAAAATGAAAGATTACACCTCCACCTGTTGCTTGAAGGTGTTAGTTGATCACAGCTCATAGTAATCGTTAGATTAGGAAGCTACAAGTGAAACATATAGTAGTGATACCAACCATAAATCACAGATTTTAAGTGTTAATTTCACATATATTAATCATGGCCCTCTATCACCAGGTTTTTAAAGATGATTCTTTTGTACATTTCAAGCTGTCAATTCATTAAAGATTCTCTCAGAATATGCTCAAGTTTTCTAATGTGTTAAGACATTGTTTTACAACCAAGATAATAAAATACTCAATTATGCAAATTTCTGTAAAGATGTTACTGCAAAACAGGAACAGTTTCTTTTTGGTCTGTCATGTCAGCTAACTGTAGTGAATCATGAAGATTCATCTGAATAGGAGTTAACGCCATATTAGATCATTTGTAGATGCTGTGTCATGTATAGATGTGTTTATGTACCTGAAAATAAAAGAACCATATTCCACATGTTCATATACCAAGTTGATCTTATACTCATACCAAACCCTCTATTTCACAAGTCTCCACTTAATACAAAATTCCAACTGGACAATATATTTGAAATTGCAGAAGTCATGCTTCTGATTCCAAACAGATATTGCACTGTACAAAACCATAAAAGATTAAAAAAATTTCTGTAGTTGTTCATTTGCCTACTATATATTAAATTTTTTTTCCAGTGTAGTTAATATCATAAATGATGCATTTTCTGTTATCGTCAATAACTGTTAGAGATGACTTGGATCTTGTAAATATATATAAAAAATTTCCTTTTACCTTGCAATCATATTCTTTGATACATTTGCTCCTAACCTGCTGCAAACTATCAATGATGCATGTATATTCACTATTAGTGTTGTCATCACCTTTTAAAAGAAAATACCAAATACCTGAAAGGGAAGGAAAAACATCTGGTGCTGCAACTTTTCAGTGCTACATTGCAATTTTCTTTCCTATTTTCTCCTTTACAACAATTAATGCCAAGTGCTCTCACATACCTGAAGACATTTTGTTCTTCCCTTCCCAAATCAGAATGAGTGGGTGACACTGTTTTCTCTGCATTCTAACAGAGATGCTTGCACAAATATTACCTCATCCTATTCAAATATTTTAAGGGCTGATGAAAATTGTCGTCAATTACAGAATATTCATTTCATCAATTATAACAGTATCTGTAAATGAAAAAAAATATGCTAGGTGGAAACCACCTAGCAATATAGAACTTTTCACCCCCTCCCTAGGAACAAATTTGTCAAAGAATTTTAAATTTATCTTCTATATTACTTGTAATTATATTTTAAATAGAATACAGGAGGGAAAAAACCCCCAACATTTTAAATGGCAATGGAACCTGAAGTTCTACATACGAAAGGTCTATCATTTGGAAACAAAATTTAACACTTGTTTTTTTTTTAGTTATTATCAAGATCAAAATTAATTTTGCAGCCATGATAAATTTATCTTATTACATATTCATCCTATTTTCTTCTGGAAATTGTTATTGCAATACAATGAAAGAAAAATCTGTAATAAAATAAAAAAAGCAATCTCTCCAACCCGTGAATTAACCTATCATACCTGAAGAATTTGTTGGAGAGTTTCAGGATAATATACATCATACTGTAGGACTTTTTTCTGCTGTCATCCATTTCAAAATTCTTTCTATCTGTATTGCAGCAATAACAACTCATCTCAAATGAGACACTTCATTCTGGAGAACATCGCAAGATGAGAATATTTGCCTTCCAAGTTTATCAAATTGACATTCACTTTGTTTGGTTCACTATTTAAAGATGTGATGTTTCATAAGAACCTATTTTTTTTTCCCTATTCACGTAACCATGAAGCTCGATTTCACCCTAATCTTTCAGCACATTTGTATATTCCATACTATATAACCATTACTGCTGTATGTCATCCACAAAGTTGTTTTGTTGTATGCAGTTAAAATAGTTCATGTGAGATTGTCTTTTTGTAAATGTAAATTCATGTTTGCCTTGTCTATTTCCAGTTCCAGTTTTGGTTATGATGCTCAATAAATTACAACTCATTTCATTTAGAAAATGTGATGAAACTTGTTAAAATTTACAGAAACCCTTTCCTTTGAATATTCAAAAGCCATGTTTCATGAAGCACTCATCCAACACAACATTCCTGCCACTGCAGTTGTCCCAAGTGTCTTGGACAAGTATGCAAATTGCCTTGTAAGCTTCTAATATTGGACAGCAGACCTAAAAAGGAAAAGATCTTTTGTTGTTCAACTATTTTGTTAAACTTCAAAACAATACTAAAACATATCCAAGAATACGATAGTTATCTTAGCCACTTCATTGACAACCTAACCAGAAAGCTCTATACACAAACTTTGGATTAGATATATTAGCATGCCTGCATTCGACATCTTTTATAGTGTACAAATTTCAATACTTTAATGCAATAGATATATGTCGCATCATATAACATTTGACTTACGTGATAATCTAAAAATACTTCAGCCCATCACCAGTGAAATGCATTGCCTACATGTGTCGATTAGTTTAGATTCTATAAAATGTTTCAATGCTACACAAGCTTTGACATCAAAAGGATCAACATTCTACTTGCAAACAGAATATAATTCATGTAGCAGTTATTGATGAATTATTGAATATGTCTACTTTAAGCCTATCAATACACATTTACCTGGCTGTGAAATACTTTCAAATTTCATTTCGTGAAATCGAAAGGAAAACACTGCACTTTTTGTGAAAAAAAGTATATTCATGTGACTGGTTTAAGACTAAATCAAGTTATCTCCCCTTAAATCTGCAACAAAACATTATCTACTTGTTTTTGCGAGTCGTACCGAGAGAATTCAATAGGAGTGGAAAGTTCTTTTTAGGAAAATAATGAAAAGAACATTCCATTCCTTTAAAGCAACTCGTATGTCCACTTCTGCCCACTCCCGTGTTAGTGAGTACTTGTATATTATTTAAATGGTTTTATATTGAAACAGGATTACAATAGATCCAATCCAAAGTTAAACTGTGCACTAATTTTCTGGCAGCATCTAGAAACTTAATATTAGCTAGAAATTTATCTTAGAAAGCGCTGCACCACCTTGATAGTTTAGCTGGCCTATACTTTGTCCAGGGTATGGTACCATTATAGTTACATCGAATAGTTTTCCCCATTACGAGAAAACCAACATACAAGATGCTATTAACGTTACATTTATAAGAAACAGACAAGCGTTTGGAATGAAGCACATTTTAAAGCCTAAACTTATATTTTCGACAATCTTTTAAATTTGTTTACTTGTAAGGATAGCGTGTGGAAGACGAATATGAAAAAAAAAAAAGCGCTGACGACCCTGGGGGTGTGAAGGGGACTTTCAGAAAATTCACAAGACCCGATATTTCCGTCATTGGGGGGTGGATATAGATTTTTTTTTTTTTACGGAATCCCCATGTTTTTGGTTACGGAAGAAAAAAGTTTGATAAATTTTCAGACTAACACCCGAACGATTTTCACTAGGGTGTTAGGGTTGGGGTTAGGCAATTCCGTCCCTAACCCTAACCCCCTAGTGAAAATCGTGCGGGTGTTAATCTGAAAATTAACCAAAAGCTTTTCAAAATTTCATCGTTATTGCAGTTTTGGCTGTTATTTCTAGCATGTAGATAGCCTGCTTAAAGGCCTACGGGTATCTATGTGTGTGATCCTCCATAGCTAAAAATGTGGGATTCCGTTAAAAAAATCAATACACATCAATTTTCCCAAAAGTTATAACGGAAATATCGGATCTTGTGAATTTTCCGAAAGTCCCCTCCCCACCCCGCATTTAACACATTCGTTTTCGACACACTTGTTGACACCGACCCCCAGGTTGGTTAATTTTTTTTGTTCCCGGGCGAAGGTCTTTATATTTGACCATGAATTTTGCAACTTTTTACAGAATCCTAATACCACACATTGGAGGCGGGGAATGTAAAAAAATATCCTAAAAAAATTACAACCAATCTAGTGTGATGCTTCGCCAGCATCACACGAGATAAACTTCTACAAGATATTAACCAAGACAAAACGAAAACGAGAAACTATGTTATCAAATTATGTAGAGTCCCAAAACCAACAGATCAAATAATCCCTCCCTGACCTTGTTCCCTAACTTGGTAATCGTTTCAACTCGACAGAACCAAAACAAACACTCGGTTGTTTCCGTAACTCGACAATTCATTTCGGATATCTTCGTGACAGTTGCTGAAATGGAGAAGAAAGCTAACGTGTTGTGCGCGCGCACGCACACACGATCCATTAGCCTTTTCCATTTTAGCAATTGTCACGAAGATAACCGAAGTGAATTGAGTTGTCATGGAAACAGCCGAGCGTTTGTTTGGTTCTGTCGAGCTAAAACGAAGGATTACCCCTAACTTCCAGATGGTGTAAATTGCAATTATAACGAAATTTAATGTGAGAAAGGAAAAAAAAAAATACATGGTGTACGTTGCGCGCTCACCATGTAAAAGCTCGAAATTATGAGAAATACCCATTTATATATGGGTATCCAATTTTTGGCAATCTTCAAGTTTGGGGGGGGGGGGGGTAAAAAAAATTCATGGGAAGTAACTGAACGTCTTACCAGTATTCTCCGTACATCTGTTTATAAATAAATCACACGTGATTTGATTGACGTTGGGGTGTGATTTATTTATAAACAGCTGGAAGAAAACGAATACTGGTAAGTCGTGCAGTTATTTCCCTTGAATATTTTTATTTACCCCCCTAAACTTGAAGATTACCCAATTTTTTATATCCACTTAAATTCCGATATCATCGTAATTTACATCTGAATGTTACTTGGAAATTTTCGTTACAAAGCACCCATTTTTAATGAAGTTGAAGAAACAAAATCTAGAGTACATTAAAACTGCCAGCTTATCCTTAATGAAATCATTTTACAGTGACAAAGCATAGTAGGAAGTTAAACTTCAAAAATACAATCTTATCTTTGTATTTGTTCATATCAAAATTTCCACATCTGAAATCATTGATATATTATCTAGTAAAACCTCTTTAAACAAACAAGAGTTTAATCAAATCATCTGCTATGAACTACAAAGCTAAAACAAGTAGAGACTGCAAACTCATTTGGTGACAAGACTTACCTTAACCAAAAAACCATGGCCCAGGCAATCGTTATGTGTAGCTTGGTTGAATAAGATTTAACAGCTCCCCAATATTTGATGGCTTTTTGTCTACCCTGTCACAGAATAGCCTTTCTATAATTCTTCTAGTTTTTTTTGCCAAAGAAGCTGACTTCGTCTTGCCAGCATCTCAGCCCCATTTTCATCCAGGTAAAATCGTGTTGGGGGGAGAAAAAGACAAATATTGGTACAAATTCCAATACTTTTATCAACAAACAATATTTACAACATCAATAGCCTGAAGCTAATAAACTTACATCTAAGACAATTTCGGGCACAATCACTCATTCACGATAATATACCTTGTTTTAGTTCTAAGAATATTACATGACTCAATTGCAGAATAAACTTAGCAAGCTTTCATTGAAATACATTAACAATGCTAATTATATAATTTCAAAAGTTAAAATATAAACATTCTAAATACAAAGGGTTTCGAGAAATGAAAGCAAAATGAATTCATTCCCCGCATACAAGCAAAATATTTAATATTTGCTACCAATCTTTTCTGATTAGCTTTAAATTATCACTCGACAAAGGCCAACAACTTCCACATAATTCAGAATAACTCATCTTCATTTATAAACTAGTCAAGACAAGCGCGTAACGAATATTACTATATTCCAATTCTGACTTTGGAATTGAAAGAAGTCAAAATATCAATAGTAACACGAGCTATAAATAGCTTGACAAAGTGTAATAGTAAAAATTTATCCTTATGTCATCAACATTTGTTTCCCTTGCCAGGAAATGGCTAAACTTTGCATGGTGAAACATCCCTAGAATAAAAATAGCCAGCTAAAACAAGTGGCTTCCCAAGAGTGGAAAACACATTGCACTTGAAACTATATTTAGATAATTACAATTTCTTGTTGCACTAAATACAAAAAATTAATTTGTCAATTCCTATATAATCACGTTTACTAGAATATTCTGCAACAAAGCTAACTTAAGAAGCATCACACTGATATTTCCCATACAAACTGTCTTAAACGAGTTCCGATTCCCTTAAAGTAACAGTACTATCGATCGAGAATATTCACAATCCAGTGTTGCCATACCGCATTAGTGACCATAAAATATACACAATTCAATACAGATGTCAAAATCAATCATTCACTCAACACGAGTCACCATCACCATCTAATACATACAAGTGACAACATTCATATCGTGTCCACATACACAGGGTAGCAAAAGTAAAACACCAGGGTTTACCTGAACCGTTGTTTAGATATCCTTTGTTGTATCTGTATGTACACAATATGATGGGGAGACATGAGCCTGGACAAGACAAAGGGTTTGGGTCCAAAGTAGCCAACTGGCGGCAACCCGTGGACCGGAGCGCGAGAAATGACAGACCTTGCTGTAGTCTCAAAAACAGGATTCTCAAGGTGAACACTGTAGCCATAAAATACAAACAAATTGCGTGGACGAGAAAATGCTATAACACAAGCAAGCATGTTTAAACAACTCATTGTTAGAGAAAATTCTTATTATTTTATCTCGAATTCAAACAGTATTCCAAAAACTCGGACTTTTCCCCCCAAGAATGCAGGTCTGGCACATGAAATCGTTGACCTAAAATCCCCATAACGCGACCATCAAGCAAGCCCTCAAAGACGACCATCTTTGAGGAGCAAATCTACGTCTCATCAGATCAAATTTAATCTTCATAAAATGTCATCACATTAGCATTAGGAAAATGCTTCGCATACTGACAAATGAAGTTTTGATTAGTTAAGTTCGTCACTGGTATTTAAATACAAATTCATGTAAAACAAGATTCTAAATTAACGTCAATTTAGCTTACGAATCTTTTCGTCATTATTACGTATGACGTATTTTATGTTCTAATAAAACAGAAGTCTCTAAACTTAATTCGAAAAAAAAAATTCCGTCATAATTCTCAAATAGTCAGAACTTAATTAAAAACTAGTGCTTTCAACAATCGTTTTACAATTACATTAACTGTGAAGACTTTTTTAAATGTCAATTTGAAAAAAAAAATTAGTCGACAAAATAAGGTCACGAACTAAATACAAAAGACGTAGAAATAAATCAAAATGGCGTCTCAAGGACACTCGACCTTTACTCAACACAACTTACAATTTTACCCACACACGTCACTCATCACACAGTAAGCAGGTTATTTCTTCTAGTAGCAGGAGTTCCGTCACAAAATGGTTTATTTCAATTTTATAAGGCCAGCTTTCTCCTATTGAGGCATATGGCTATAGAAAAAAGAAAACCACGAACAAAGAGAATTGCGCCGCAACAAATTTCGCGATTATTTCAATAAAATGAAATTATTTTAAGCATTTACACTGTAACCAATATATATGTAGTTTCTTTTAAATTATTTTATGTGTCTTTTTTTTTTTTTTCGCTTATCAAGAATTTTTATTACATTTGGAGCTGTAAATGTATAGAAGAATGTAAAGAGAAACCTTACAAAAAGTGGTGTTTTGATTGCCCGTGTACTTTTTCCAAGCTGCCAGGGTGGATGCGGAATACATTAAAACAGTTAACCATGATTACCCATAAAATGTAGGAATATACGCAGGAATTTAGGCAGAAATGGCATGAGTCTACTTGGGAACCAGGATAGATCAGTGAACCTTTGATTCTCACTATGTTGACAAGCCAGGTTGTCGAAATATTTCACTCCTAATAACGTTAACTGCAGAAGAAAAAGTCAAGTAAAATATTAAAAAGAATAAATAGACATATGTATAACACAAAATACAAATGTTTTATTTTCTGATATTTTACAAATGTTGCACAAATAATTATGTTTAAATTTCGAAAAAATAAGGAAAAAAAGTTTTACGACAAATTGACAAGAACTTGATCAGGCGACCGGGTACTGCAACTGCTGGAAAATAGTACACCAGTAGTATTTATACTAATAGGTCTAATCACATTTTTCAGTATTAATACGCACCCAAGGTAAAATATAGTTCCATTCACATTTTTTTTATATTTTCAAATACAATTAAATCTAATGGATATTTTCCTTGTCCATCAAATAAAAATTATATATTAATTATATATAAGAAAAAATATATGAAAATTTAAAACTTATAATACGATATACATAAATAGTATCATAGCGGAGGAATTTGTTAATGTCTGTTCTGCAACTCACACCCACGTCTTGATCACGTGTTGTTTACTGCATAGTATTTGCCACGTCACTCCATGGCTTAAAAAAAAAGCTTACAGCCCCCCCTCCCTTCCGCCATTTTGCATCTGTCGAATATTAAAGTAAATATTTACAAAAATCGAAAATATAGAATAATTACTAAAGAAAACTCCGATTGTTATTGTTTTAACAAAATATATTTCTTATTTTCTGCACTGAAAATTATTTCATAATCATGTTTAAAAATAAAAAGAAATAGCGTCCCGGAAAATGAACTGAATGTGGGATAGTTGATTTTTAACTAAGAAAGTAACTAGTTTGACTAAAAATAAAAATCCTTTTATATAATCTTTTACTCAAAAATTTGTTAAGAAGGTATAAAAATATATATATATCAATGCGACATATAGAATGATGGTTGATCGCCATTGTTAGAAAACTATAGCGTTGTGAAATTTAGGTTATTCGAATTAGTCAATAATAACTCCCACTTTCCATGGTTCAAGGGTTATAAACATTTTTATGTCTATTAAAATATATATAGATTATAATGTTAATAATAATAGTAATAATAAAGTCGCTGAGAATGGTTTTAAGTATGGTTTCACAGTTTTATACTTACGAAATACAAAACCGAATTAATCGAGTCATATGTAGTTTTAAAAAATAAATGCTAACGAACGGAGAAAAGATCAGCTAAAGTTAAAGCTAATAAATAAATAACTGACGAAAAATCTCCAAGGAAACTAAGACGTATTTATTATCACGGAAAGACGCTAAACTTTCTGGATCACCGAAGTTCCTTTTTCGGAATAAACTGATAATTTCATCTTTTTTTTTCTTTTTAGCTATTAAATCGAGTCATTAGTTTAGGAAATTCAATGAGTAATTTTTTGTATGTGTTTGTATTAATATATATAACACACTCAAATATAAATATATGAATGTGATATGTGAGTGTATATATATATATATATATATATATATATATATATATATATACATATGTGTGTATGTATGTATAATTTAAATAATATAGAGTAAAATCAGTAATAATTTTACAAAGTAGTAAGTACGTAAATAAAAACCTTATAGGCAAATTTTACAAATTATTCTATATATCTATATTTAAAGATATATATATATACTTATATACACATATACACACACACATATATATATACATAGACACACATCATATATATATATAAAGATCCTTTCAATACACTATTTTGTGCAGTAGCAATTTGTAAAATTTATAGAAAAGTATCGACACAACAATCTTTTCTAATAATGTTAAGCGAATCGCCATAATTTTTTTTAAACATGGCGTTGGAATATTTACAATAATCAAATGCATTTATATAGTAATTATGATTATCCACCTTAATGTTTTTCAAACATTTCTTATGTATATTAAAATGTATATATAATAAAGAAACAGTTACTAAAACTATTTTACAGTAGTAGTTAAAACTAACAATAGTATTTCTTCTATGAGGCTGTGGGGATAGCCATTATTTATACATTTATATTAGTTTCGTGTTAAAGCCATGATGGAGCTATATTCGTTAATAAGAGGAAATATCTCAAAAGAATTTTATTTTTAATAAAACTTAAAACAAGCGATCATGTGCGTATAAACATAAACACACAATTTGGTATCGTTGACGTATATATATATATATATATATATATATATATATATATATATATATATATATGCATGTATGTATATTTTGTCGCATCATCAATAAAATAAAGCATCGAAACAACAGGTTTAAATCGATAATGGAACGACGCTTCGTCGCCATTGTTATTGAGAAATTTAGTTTAATCGAATTGGTCAATATATCATCTAAAACTATCATTTTCCGTAGTTGAATTTATTCAAATATTTCTGAAGTTTATTGCAATATGTGCAAAGAAACTATTTGGAATATTTTATAGGAGTAGCTTGAAAGTAATGACAGTATCCTATGACGTAACGGTTCCCATTTTTTTAACAAGTTATAAGGGACTATCCTACTTTACGAGTTCTTTTATTTCAGAAAATGTAAGATAAATAAGCATTCTCGTGTGTGTATATATATATATATATATATATATATATATATATATATATACATATATATATATATATATATATATATATATATATATATATATATATATACATATATATATATATATATATATATATATATATATATATATATATATATATATATATATATATATATATATATATATATAACATAACAGTATATTTAGATAATGATATTTAATGTGTGTTTATACATGCTGTTTCAACTAAAGAAAAATCCTTTTTTAAAATACATAACAATAAAAAAAAACTGGAGTCAATTTATTCGACAAAAATGCTTCAAGGCGGTGCCCCAACATGGCCGCAGTCTAATGACTGAAATAAATAAAATGAAAATGAAAACCATCGATACAACAGATCGAAGTTTATATTACATATATACACACATGTAGAGAGAGATGTGTATGTATATCTATCTATCTGTATGTATGTATAGTTCTACGGAGGAAATACTTGGTGACGTTATCAATAAATTATGTAAGGTGTGGAAACGACGGAAGGAATGGCGCATGGTCGCCATAGTTTATATATTTGTAACTATGGTGTTAAGAATGTTCCAATAAGCTAATAAATCAACTACAATAATCCATAGATAATAGTGTTATTGAGAATATTGGTAACGAAGTTATTATTGAGAATGCTAGTAACGAAGATATTTTATCGTGTTAAGTTACCAATATTATACATTTGTTAAAAGTAAAAATAAATCTCACTATCCTGTCGTGTGTGAGAGTAAACTGTCACTGTGTAAATATGTGTGTGTGTGCATACATTCACACGCATTCCACATACACATATTGTATATATATATGTAAGGGACTATCCCTTATTTTACATAGACATAAGCATATCTATTCATTCGTCCATCTTCCCTGTTCACTATAACTGGAAGGGTCGTTGGGATAGAATCCTCAGGCACCTCCTCCATTGGGTCCTATCAGAAGTAACTATTATTGGAATTTCTGGCTGGATTTCCAAGCATGTCCAATTGACACCATGGATATTATCCAACCATATTGTACTGGGTCTACTCTTGGGTATCTTGTTGATTGGTTCAGCTTGAAGAATCCATCTTGCAATTCTCTCCTGCAACATGTCAGATGGCTTTGGAACTCAGACACTGAGGCAAAGCCAACCTGGGTTGATATCATCAATTTTTTTAAATGGAGACAAGAGAAAGTGCTCTAATTATAGAGAAGAATCTCTTTATTCAGCCTCCCCAGTAAAGTCTATGATTAGTGTCTGGAAAAGAAATGTTGGGAAATTGTTAACTTCAAGCTAGCTGAAGAATGGCATGACTTCCATCCTGGTCACAGCACAACCAACCATCTTTCAAAGATCTATAGATACACACACACAATACTACATATATTACACAGGCATGGCTGTGTGGTAAGAAGTTTGCTTCTTTAACCACATGGTTCCAGGTTCAGTCCCACTGCATGGCACCTTGATCAAGTGTCTTCCACTATAGCCTTGAATTTGGTAGACAGAAACTGAAAGAAGCCCATCATATGTATGTATGTATGTATATATATGTATATATATATATATATGTGTGTGTGTGTGTGTGTTCATATAACAATATCTACCAAATGTATTAGTAAGATAAAACATGTAATCGTTACCAAAATAGCAAAAATTCGTCCACAAAGGTCTATAGTAAACCCCTTATGAATCGATCTCCTTGGTTATATATCAAAAATTTAAATAAGAGCTTTGACGCTAATATCCATATATATTAAAGTTTATTACCTATGTAACCATTTCTGTATAAGGTCAAATTCAACTCTTAATTCTAGTTAAATAAGTAAATTTCCTTACACATCCTCAGGGTAAAGAGTAAATACAAAAAAAAAAAAGATTATACATTTTTTGGGGTGTTTACTCTTTACCCTGAGGATGTGTAAGGAAATTTACTTATTTAACTTGAATTAAGAGTTGAATTTGACCTTATACAGAAATGGTTACATAGGTAACTAGCAGAAATATCCAGCGTTGCCTGGATTAAAGAAAAGAATGAAATTCGAAAATGCCTTTTAGATCTCTAACATGACACATAGATTATGCAGTTCTCAACAGTAATTAGCTGAGGTATAAACTATTAATGTCAATAACATATTTTGTCCAATGTTCTCACTGTTAAAATTGTTTAAAAAAACAGGTAGTTCTTTGTCTTTGCAATCACCTTCAATTGTCAGTACTTATTTGAAACACATTGAACCTGAAAATGCGTAAACTTGAGAAGAACCAGCCAGCAAGCACTCCTCTCCTGTTAAAAAGTACATCAACTCCATGCAAAATACATTTAAATGAGCATTCATTATAATGGCATTCCCACATGCATTCTTTTCAAGTTATTTGGATGTTACACTCGCTTGCCCTAAGCCTTATTGCACGCAAATGGAGAAAACGTTCACTGCGTATATATCGATCGCTGTAAGCTAGCGTCTAACAGCTTTGGCTTTTTAATGCACAAAAATTGAAATTATTTTTTTTCTGTGCCTCTGATTAAAATTTTCGAAAAACAAACCCAGCCACATTACTTGGAAAAAATAATCTTTATTGTGCTGGTTTTTCATAAAATTTCACGCATGGGAAAGACAACAAAATCGCCCCTCCCCACTTTGAATGGGATATTCCTATCTTAAAAAGTAATAATTGATTATCTCGGTAACCATGGGAGTTGGAGGGCAATAAAAATCTCCTGAACATGAGCGGGCCATGCTGCCGCTCTGTGCTGAATTTCACGCGATTCCACTGCACCGTTCTCGAGTGAATCTGCCAACACTCAATCAATCAATCAATCAAGCAATCAAGAACACTGCAATTTATAGTATTGATAAAAACTTTAATATATATAGATATTAGTGTCAAAGCTCTTATTTAAATTTATATATATATATAATTATGTGTATTTCTTCTATCTTAATGAATAAAAATTCTTCTGATAGAATAAATGGGTTAATAGAAACCAATGTAGCAAAGAACACAAAATAACTGTGGTTAGCTCCTGTTTTTAAGGCAGGAACTCCTTGAAATTTTGGGTATTTGA